>NW_012026798.1:2595501-2703469 GCF_000956235.1 Wasmannia auropunctata | reverse complement strand
ATATATATATATATATATATATATAAAGAACTGTATTTCTCTCTTTCTATTATTTCTTGAATTTTAATCAAATCTCCTGGGGACTCTAGCATAATAATTATAATACAAAGACATTCTCATATTTCCTCGTTCAATTATGGAATGTCTAATTCAAATATTTAGAACTATCTAAAATATTCTTATAGTGATCTTCGTTTTAATAAAATATGTATATGTCTTTAATATTAACGATTTTAATATGTAATACAATTTAAATTAACGATTTATAATATATCAATACTGAAACTTAAAAAGTTAAAAGCAAAACTAATACTGTTTATTACAATGTATACACATTGTATTATATGGCCTTACAGAAAGACGCGTGAAAATCACTCCTCACGACAAGGAGCCGCGGCGTAAAAACATATCCTTCGCTTCCTAGTCTGTCAATCGCCGACCAATGAACCGGCATTGTCAACATTTTCTCTGCGTGACTGAATTTTTATACATCGTGCACTCTTGATACGCTTATGTTATACACCGCGTGGTATTTACGGTTTATTCAGCCAAGTAAAACGAGGTCGTGTAACACCGACGTGATCGACGCGTTTGAAAAAAGAAAAGACATCCATGATGTAGATTTCGCTACCTTGTGTCGCAATATCGCGATAAATCACGATAGTTTGCGAAGCAAAGCCTTCGCTTTGTACTTGCATCCAATAAAATTCCTTGCCAAGTGCATCGCTCGCGATTTATCGTGGCCATTGCTCTCAAGATTATTCATAATAATTCCTGTTTAATTATATCATAATTTTTATATTATATTTAATATTAATATTAAGATACTTTTTTATCGATATCTCAAAATGTAGCTCATATGAGAGAAACGCATTCTTAGCGTTCCGCGTAATTTTTTTCTAGCGATTTTCCGAACTTCTCCGATTCTTCTCTTTAGATCACTATCGTCTGCCCGGCAGCGACTTCGATCTTTTCCGCACGAGTTCGCGCGCTCGCGAAACTATTGGCAAATCCGTTCGGTAACATTCGTTAGGTGCACGGAGGTCATAAGTTCTTCGCTTCAAATCGCGCGGTGCAGCAGTCTCAAGAAACAATTGACCGGCGAATCGACCAGTTGGTAGCCGATCGCCGCGGTCATTAGTTTTTCCGGCGCGACAACGCCGGTTTACATTATCGTTAGCGCCGCGTCGAGGGGCCGCGGAACATCCCGAGATGTTTTGACAACGCCGGCAAAAAGGAGTAATTGGTGTGTTGCTCGCGAAAACGAGCTCAATTATCATTTGCAACCGGAATCCGACCTGCTGATCTTAATGACCGGGAAGAATACCGGCCGATTGCTGCAAAACGCTCGCAATCGCGGTGCGATGAAATCGCAATCGGGTTGCATCTCTCTTAATATCGATATTAAACAACATCGTTTTGTATAAAATATAATTTAAAAAATTAGTTGTCATATATGTTGCATTGAATAATTCGTACGCTGCTATATGTATAATTCATGCAGATACATGCAGAAAATGAGCGAAGATTACTGTGGCTCATAAAGTGAAGAAATATTATATGTTGCTATTTATTTTAGTCTAATAGTCGAGTCTAATAATTATATATTTCGCGTACACATAAAATTTTAAAATACAGAATTAATATGTCGAAATATATGTCTGCAATTTATTTCTACAACTTGACCAAGGGTATAAAACATCTACAGAATACATCGGATCAGAATCACACAATGAAATAGTTCAATATGCTTTGAGATAATGCCATTAGTTTTTTGTTTTAATCAATCTGTTTTATTAGTTATTGATTTAACATGCCCTTTCTTAAATCGATACTCGCATTTATCGAAGTATTTGAAGTTTCTTTTCCGCGATTCTAATTGGTATTCTCATTTCGTATACTTCACGAGCAGCCGTCATGATATGCTGTCATTTTGACAGTTGTGCGGCGTAAACAAGGAGTTAGTAGTATATAAATAGTATATAATACAATGTAATGCATTTAAACAAGTAAATAGAAAGTAAAGAATAAAAAGTATGCCCGAAGCGCGTGTCTGTGATGTCTCATAGACAACAGTCATTTTTAATGAAGAAATATTAAAATTTTTTTAAATCCCTCTTTGTTTAATCCAGGACTAACGATGAGGATAATTACTGGCCCTATTTTTTGTGTTTTAGCTTTTTGTTTTTTTAAATCTTTTTAAATTTTATTTATTATAGTATATTATATTTTTGTTTTATTCATTAAAATACCATGTACATGAAAATCAATATTTATTTTCAGAAGAAGATACATCATTAAAATAATTATTTAAACAATGTGCACTGCACACAGGCATTAGTTATTGTCGCTTGATAGCGTATCTTGTCTACTCTACGTGCAATATTAAATTTTAATTGCGCATTTTTGATTAATTAACTGTACACTTTTACTAGCCATTCAATTGACTAGCGTAATATTGGGCGATACTGGGCCGAGATTATCTCCGAACATTTTGTTCCTGGACGAATATTTTGTTCATGGACACATACCGATTTCAGAAAATCGGAGAGGGACGACTCTTGGGGGGCCAAATGTCAAATCGGTGTATGGCATACGCGGATGTGAGTCACGTGGGGCTCAGTTATCCCCCCATGGCCGTAAATATACATATACGCCGTCTTGCATTCCTGCACCTAGATCTTTTACGAAGACTAATTTTACAATCTATCATGCAGATCCAAAGGACCTCATTTTCATGCGCCAGACGCGCTTTTTCTTGTTTGTAAATACACGTAAATAAGATTCCACCAATGTCCAGGCTTTACCGCTAAAGTAACACACTAACTACGAGCGCGTTACTTATAACGCACCACGTCGTATTTTTCTTACGAGTTAGCGTTTAACCGTGTCGTCCCTTTTTTAGCGGCGGTGTCTTCGTATTTGTACTAGCGAGCACTCGCTCCGAGTCAGTTTTGGCACGTCATTTTTTACTTTGGCGCGTCGCTATAGACACGAAAGGATTAGCTCCGCGATGAATAGCGTCTCGATCGAAATGATAATTGAAATTTAACCTAATAAACTTGTATTTATCGATTATTGCAATATTTAACTACTGCATAACTGTAGACCCGATACTGTATTCGTGTGATCTGATAATCCATTGCGATAATCCATTCTGATAAGCCATTCTGATAAGCCATTCGAACGCGTATTTCTTAAGACGAAAATATAAATTTTATCGCTTAAAGGGATAAATAAGTAAAAATTGTTAATTAAGATGGCTATTCTATAGAAAATATTCGGAACAAGTACTATATCGGTTGTGCGAGAAGTATTGATTTCTCCTCGGGTATTTTGAAACAGATTACGTCGTCTTCACTGTGAAAATGCATATCTGTGTTCCATGATACAAACCGCTTCCATCCTCGATCGAGTGTCCTTAAGCTCGATTTCTAAAATCGCAAAAAGACGGAACCGAGCGCGATATCATTGTTGTCACAAGATGGTGTAACTGTTTGCACGTGATAGGAAGAAAAACTGTGTAATAATAACGGCGATATCTTGCGTTAATACATAATACATACATAACATTCCATGTGGATAATTTATGAATTTTTTTAAATATGTTGACAATAATGTATGTATAAATTTTTTATGAATATGACATATCCCTCCCAAATTTAAAAGACAGAAATTAATATACAAAAATATATTTTAATGTATAAATTTTTTCGTTTTTAAAGCAAAAAGAATTCTTCTGTTTTTTTTTTAAACAAATACTTAATCAAAATGGCCAACTTTTCTACAGAATATGTCAGATTTAAATATACTATCTCTAATACGATTCAAAATATTGTATGTATTAATAAATATGAGTCATTAATAACGTCCTTGCCGTGAGTGAAAATGCTGGCGTTGACGATCGCCGCCGTTGTAATCCAACCGTCCGCCTTCAGTGCCACCAAAGATCATTCGACGTTTCCGATCCGCGCCCGGAGGAGGAACACCTCCTACGTCGTTTCTCCTTTGCCGCTATCGAGCACGCTCAAGGATCGTGAAACCAATCGCTCGTAAAAACGAAATTACCTACAGTCGTCGGCTTTGCTGCGCGTTAAAGTGCAATGGCGCACTCTCGATACACGCATCCATTGAATTCTCATATTTTTCGTTAAATTCAAATAAAAAATGATAAAAAATATATAAGATTATAATTATATGATTCAGAAGTTTAATATGCGTGAGAGGAGGAAAGATCTTATATGATATCACGTCAATATATCAAATGGACCATTATTTTCAGGCTGCAATTTTTAAAATAATATTGCAATTATTTAAAAATTTTATTAGATTATTTATTTTCTGTGGAAATTATTTATATCTAATTAGAAGTTTTTAAATATATACATCAGACGCGCTCTATTTATGTACTATGTTTTTGAATTAAATCGCGAATTAGTTGCGTAGAAAATAGTAGTGATAAGTAGACAGCTACGCCATTGATATAAATACGCCTCAGCGGAAGAACGTAAAACGCTCGCCGACCTCGTTGCATCAATGAATTGTTTCTCAGCGTAGTGGCATATACATATATATAACAAAAGACCGCGGCTATTAAATATAATATATAGCGTGTATAAAGTGAGAAGATAATGGACGTGGTCATTATTATGCTGATTCGGATGTTGCCGCGTTAATCAACGCGGATTATTCCGGTTGAAAGTACGGAGTCATTTAATTGTCAATTTACATCGTTTATATTATACGACGTAGTGTATGCCGTAGCATAACCGTTTGATAACGGGCAGCAGCTTCGGCCATTTGATGATTGTTAAATCGATTCAATGTTGTTTGACCGTCCTGTAATCACATTGAAATTTAGTCGCATCTTTCCGACTCTGAATAACAACGATCGACGTTCGTCGCATCGTTGATGCAGAACGAAACGATTACGTTAACGATCGTCTTTTACCAAACGCAACGATCGCTTACAGGAGCGAGCGATAAAAACCACGAGGAAAGTTGAGAAAATAACCGGTGCGCGCTCGTAACTTCTTCCGGTATTGCGCTTCCAATAAGTTGCGGCACGGAATTTTCGCGTCTCGAAAAAAAAAAAATTCTGCATTGTAATTGGTGCACAATCGCGAGGATAAGAGGCATTTTCGACATTCGCGGCACGGTTTACGGGAATTCTTAATTGTCGTTAACGACGCGATAACGGACATTATTACTTTTTATTATTTGCATCATTACGTTCCTCTACCGGCGTGATATTAAGAAACTCGGTTTATGTGTATAGCGTATATATATATATATATTTATCGGGAGCGATTCGCGCAGCGTTGAGAAGCGACATTGTGCAAGACTCACGTGTCGGATTTACGCAACGAAATATCTCTATTATAGCATCGCACCGCAGAAAAATAACGTAACGTATCATAAGCGCCCCATAAATCACCCGTAAACGCATAATATCGTATTATTTGCGGAACGAGTCGCCGCGCGGCCGTGTTCGCGACGTTAAAGAGACGAAAAGGAGGAAGTACGCGCTTTTCAGGTCAGGAACGTACCTTCGTTAAACCTCCGTCCTCCCTCCCTTCGCCCATCCCACCGGGCAGCAGAATCCGCGGCCCTCATCCTTCGCGGGATCTCCCCGCGTCTGTCCTCCCCCCCCCCTCGCCCGTCGACTTCTTCGATTCAGACCGCTCCGCCGACGGCAACTGGTTTTTGCGGCGCGGCCCAGCCAGCGAGCGAGCCAGATGCACACGCGTGTGTCCTCGCGGATGTCGGTTAGCAGTTTCCTGGGAGAGCCGGCCGCGCGTATGCACGCTCGTCCTTGAAGCCGTTACACTCCCTTGCATTGCGGTTCTTGTAGATCGGACCTCGAGAGTTCACCTCACCTCACCAGCTCAACCGCCGACACGCCTCTATACATCGACGCCGTCGCTCACCGTGTCCACGTCCGATGCGAATTTCATCTCGTCGCGTTCTTCGGGAATATCTTTTGAGATGACTTGGTACAAAAGAAAAAAGAAACGTTCGACATTTAACGTGAAACGAAGTCTTGACAGTTGAAATTTATAGCTTCTGTCATTACTATATACTTCAAAATGTTATACTGATTTATTTGAGGTGGTAGACTTTTTAAAAGTGTCTATTAAATTTGCTTTTATCGAGAAGAGATATTTCCATAGCAATACTCTCTTCCATTCATAAGATATGTTTATTATCGCAAATACTTTATTTATATAAGTATAATTATCGTTTATTTATTACGCTTGATTTCGAAGAGTACATAAAACGGCTTGAATTAAAAGTAAATTCAAAGGGAAGGGAAAATGTATTTTTCAGGGCAATATATAAACCATTGCGTAGTTTCCATACTCAGAACTCGTTGACACGGAAGTCGATATGTTTTTAACGAAATATCGCTTTTTTTAATGACTACACCCAACCGCGTGCAATTCCTTCAGTGAAAGCAATAGAAAGCGGAAGAGCGAAGCCGCGATGGGCAAAGCGCGGTAACGGAGAGAATAAGAAAATGTGCCATCCGAGCTGATTTTTAATTAAGCGGACAAGCTCGACACAATGCGCGGCGAAAGAAGAAGGTACTGTACAGAGATGATTAGTATCGGATCATTAGAGACCAGCCAGATAAACGGATAATTGGGCAATAACCCAGAAACCACGATCACGAGTTCGATCACATGCGGCACCACATATGGGAGGATCACGATTGTAACGAAGATCGGGTTCTCGAGATAACTATATAATGAGCCATAGAAAAAAAAAGAAAAGAAAAACTGGCAGCCTCCACAAACTTCTATTACATTATCTATTACTCTCGCACACGATCTCACGTATAAACGTCACAAATAGATTAATGACGAGTCACTTGAATCGGGACCTGTCGTACGGAAATTCAATTACGGCATCGACACAACGATCGGAGATATACATGAAATATTACCGCTTGTTATCTGTCTCTGGACATATTTATATTTCGTAATTTTTGTCAACAGAGTACACAACATCTCTGATTGCAAATTAATAAGAGCATGTGAGATTAAGCGTATATATCTGAAAAATCCAAGAAAATCTAAATATCTTTTTATGCAGGAAGTTACACTATAAAATTTAAATTGAAAGCAATTAGACTGCCACGAATAAATCAGAAATAATAATTAATGCCAATGCAAGCCGACACGAATGTTAGTGTGTATAATAATGGCGTGTATAATTTAATTATTATTTATACTACAACACTAACTCCTTGATTTTATTCATTACTTTCTCAATTTTATGAAAAAAAAATAATTTTATTTGTTGCCGTTTTTGTCAAATTATTATCTTATTACCATCTTTACGTTAAAAAAAACTATTTGCATAAAGGAAAATCATGTTGAAGTCAACAGTCGGGGCAATTTTTAGCGTTCCAGCAGATTTTCCCTGAACAATGGGGCAGCGCGATATGATGCTGCACATCGGACCTGCTATCCTCTCCTTCCTCATGTCTTGAGATCTGATTTCCTCGCGATGTATGGTGGATATCGTGTTACACAGTGCCGTATTCGCCACGGCGTACATTCGCCACAGTTTATGTGCGTCCCAGCGCGCGCCAAATGACTTCTCTTCATGTAATATTGTGCATCTTGCCGACATTAGAAATTATACGGCGTCCCTCAATGACTCCACTCGACCACAAAATCCGCCAACAACGTAATCTTATCCGGTGGAGCCGCGTCTTTCGTTGCCGTGCCTACGTGCGCACGAACGAATAACGCGCGAGAAAAGTTAACGGGACGATTACACCGTTTAAGAGTGAAGGCTTTCAACTTTGTGAAGAAATTGCCGCCATTGAAACTTAATCGACAATTTAAGTCAAGTCATACATTTCTACTATTTGACTTTTAATGTCTGTCAATTGTTAATGCCTGCCACATTAATCCTTCAGAGATTGGCATAATTATCGCGACCACTAAGAAAATGTACTGTACTTTAGTTTTCTGTACTTGAACACTAATGCACATAATTTTATGCAATTAATATATACAATTAATATCAAATTAAAAAGTAAAATAATATCTATAATAATAAATCTGAAAGTATAACAGTATACAATTTATTTATTATATTCATTTAATAAGTGTAAACAAACATGAAAATATAAGTTCAGATTAATATAAAAAAAAAGATATCAGAAGATAGCAAAAAATTTTGTTTGGAACAATATTTAAAAAGTATTATTAATCATATTTTTATAAAATTATTCTTTTTATTTTAAACTTTGTCCGCATATTATTCGTTTTGATGCAAACTTCTAATTTTTTATAAAAATATGTGCTTTTATGTCTCATTTTACTGTACAATATGAGATGCATATTAAACGTCTCCAATCAATTAGCAGGATCGACGACAGGCTTCCGGAAAACAGATCAAGACAAGTGCGCAGTGTTGAATTTATCGCAGCCGGGTCCATGAAATTCCCGTGCAGGAAAAGAAAGTGCCGTAAAACACGGCGCAGAAGAGATCCCGAGGCTGCGAGCGCGGAAAATGATCGTCGTTCTCGTATGCAATTAGCCGCCGACACGACGAAGTGCAAGAAAATAAAGTCTCGATTCTCGTTCCGCGTAATTGCGACGTTGTATCAAAGTAAAACTGCGCTGCAAAAACGCGAATTGTCTGCGAGATATGTTTTACGAGCGGGATGATCGCTCTCGTTTCGTCGCAGAAGAGATTTTCACTTCTGGCAACTGCAATAAGCCGATGTCGGTCTTGTATACTTCCATTTCCTCGAGTGTGAAACTGCTTGATTATATTCCACGTTTACAATCTTAATTACTACATAATATTGTAATTGAAGATAATGAGAGATCTTTTAATTTAACTGTTTCTTAAATTTAATAATTAAAAGACAATATGTAAAGTGATATAAAAGTAATCTGCAGTAATAAAAATGCAATAAGAAAAATTATGTTATAAGAGCATAAATTATATCTATACCATGTGTAAATTATTTCACTCGATCTATTGTATATCACTACCGTGACGAACATATATGTTCCAAGCGCATGCAATGTGCGCGACGAAGAAAAATTATCTATTCCAAAATGATCGACACGAAAGAAGATCGCGGAAAATAGTTCTTAATTCATTCGCATCGCGGAATCTCAATTATAGATCTTCCATCATTCCACGAGCGTATTCGCTAATTACAAATTACGATCTCATCGTCATATGACGCGTGCCGTCTTCGACGTGTTTCATTTCTCATATACACGTGTAGACTGCGCTTACAGACCATTACAACGTATCACCTGAGAAATCTCGACGATATGTTATTACAGCAATTAGAGATATCTTACTGAAACTGAAAGTAATAAAATCAACCTTACTTTCTTCTATCAAAATATGTTCCAAAATTATACTTTCCGGATACTAAGATTATTTTAATTATTATAATTTTCAGCAAGTAAAACAAAAGATGAATCCAACAATCCCTGCGTGCTTCTCAAATCGCCAAAAATGCATAAGCTCCTTTCAATCGTCATTACACGCTTAATTAACTCATTCCTACAGAATAGTTCTAATATCTTGACGACGACGACAACTACTGCCAAGCATCACACTGGCCCTACGAATCAACGCAACTTTTTTGTGCAAAGATAAAGCGGCAAATGATGAATTCCGATTTGCTACATACAAGCGAGCGACAAGCGATCGTCTTTCGCAGCATGTTAGAGAAATCATTAATTAGCCGTGTTTAATTTGATGGACGTTCGCAACGTCGCGACGACTAATGGACTTTTCGTCCCGTCGTGTGTCCTCATTCCGTTCCTCGCGGCTCCTTTAATTCTTTCTCTTCCCTTGCTTTGATAGATATCGGCGATTAGAAAACTACCGTACGGCGAACAGAGCCTGACGTGCTGAACAAATTGATGCGCATTGCGATATGTTAATGAACGCCGCGATATATTGGCATCTCTTGTTAGTTATCCTTATTACCAGATCTCAACATGTTTCCGGACTCATCATGATCGAAGAAAACGTTAGAAATTTGATTTATTTCACTTTTTAATTGCTGCGCTTTACTTAAGAAATCAATTTTATTTTCTTACTATATGTACATTACGCAGAGGCAAGAAATTTGAAAAGTAATTAATATTGCGAAGTAGAATCGTCTATAGTTTGTTTCTATTGTACGTCGATATTTGAAAGAAATTTTTGCGATAATTTCTCTGCGTGAACTTGCAACTTAAAAAGGAAGATTTCATGTCGGATTCTATAGAAAGTTGATTATCTTCCTACAGAATCAGATATGAATCAGAATAAGACGTGAAATATGACTTGTTGAATGCACAAAGTTGAAAAATTTTACATAACTTTCCACTTCTTGCAACATATTTCTTCTTCTCTTTCTCCGCGCAAGTCAATATATGATCGCGCGCAGCAGCTGGCAAGAATGCCAAGCGCTAATCTAATAGCATAACAGAATTTTGTAGCATGAATAAATTCCGTCTTGCGTAAATCCTGGCACCTCCGCGCCAGGCTTTACTCGAGCACACGTCGCTGAACCTCACCGAGCACGAGGAAGAGAAATAAAAATGGACCTCTCTTTCTCTCCCTGCGCTCCCCGTCCCCGTCTCTATCTCTCTCTTTCTCTCTTTCTCCTGCGGCGTGGTTTCGGCCAGGCGAGAGGAAGACGAGGACGACGGTAGGAGATGCGGAGAGTCGATGTGCTCACCTACTCGCGAGGGTGTGTACCAAGGCGTGTGCAGAGTCCGCGCGCGCGCGGCAACGAAGAATTCGCTCCGTGCGCGGGACAGAGCGATATACCGGTGCAAGGAGGCCTATCTATCGCTTGTGCAATAGTGAATGTATAGCGGATGTCAAACCACCGGCGCACGTATCGCACACCCCTGCACACGCCGACCGCATCGTACGTGCACATGCGTGCCGTGTGTCGTGCTCCGCACAACGAGTTGACAACTCCTCGCGTGCAGCGCGTTTCGCCGGGTCTCTCTCTCTCTCTCTCTCTCTCTCTCTCTCTCTCTCTCTCTCTCTTTCTCGCTCGTCGGGGAAATTAATCGCATATAGAAAGAGAAAAATTATGTCACCTCTCGACACACTGGCGCATCGTCGGTGACGGCGAATTTTAATCGCCCGAAATGGATGCGTTATTTCAAAGGTAGACGCCCGCTGCGAATTGACCCACAAAACAATCAGAAGGAAACCCGAAGAATTGCAACGTTTAATTTTGGACACCGCAATTTCGCGCAGCCTGATAAAAGCGCGTGAATAAAGCGATAAGAATCTAACCACTCCGCGGTTTCTCGTTAAACCGCGTTAGATTGTTCTGTCATCTTTTTTATTGCACAGTCATCTCACGCTCTATACAGTTACAGTGCAGTGCTTGAAAGCGTTGCCGCTGAACCGGAGCCGTTTTTGTAATCGCGCTTTTGCACAATCGCAATTTAACGATACTTGCTTCGCGCCTTTTGTAATTGCCTTCGATATCCTGTTACGTACGTGCGTAAGCCGCGGGGTCGAAGGATGCCGGTAAAAAAAGTCGGTACAATGGGATAATATTTCACGGGTGCAGATCATGATCGACCTTGGTCGGGCCGATCAAACACGATCGACATGCCGATCTCACAGTGTGTGCAGTGCTCTTGCGGTATTACCGCGAATAGACCATTAACGCGCCGTATGCTATCGCGCACGGCGGCGCGGCCTGTATTTACAGATATTATTACAAATAAATGCCCCATGCGGACTCATTGTTATCGAGCTGACTTGCATTCTGTCGAAACTACGGTATATTGCAAACGTATAAAGAATTGTACTCTTGTAACCCGGATTTCATGAAGGATCTGAAGCACAAAAAATTTCTTTTGCGATAATTCATATGTATTAATTAAACAGTTGTTAAAATAGATTAATTCAAACATTAATATGAAACCTAATTGAGACCTGCACGAAAGATGAATTTTAGAAACGCTAAATACGGTCAAAAGCGAATCTTGATGCTTAATAATAATAATAATAATAATAATAATAATATTTTTGTATATCTTACAATTTCTAATTCAGGTAAACTGCAGCGCACCGAATATTAATTCAAATAAAATACAGCATATTCACAAATCATTATCATTATTACTGTCTACCTACATATATGGCATGTATCCTATAAATTCATGCAATACACTAATTATATAATTATTAGAAACGGTCATTGTAAAATTTTGAAAGTAATAACATAATGTGTTAGCGAATTTATTACAAAATTTTTAATTACAACATTTTGAAATTGCATTATTGTTAAATCTGCATGTGTGATTTATCCTCGTGCCCGTAAGGAACAACTTACGATTTTCAAGGGTTACGACATGCTTAAAGAACGCTTCGTTAGCTCGAAATCCGTACGTAAATCTCACAGCGACCGCTGTTTTTCTGTTAACGAGCGCACACAGCTGGGAAAGAGATTACATCGGCAAGCTGTATATCTTCTTTCAATAATATACCGTCGTATTTTTGTCTCGTCGAATTAAGCATCAATGACCGTTCTTTAGTGTAAACGTTCTTTACAAGTGCATTTACCATAGAAAATGCCACCACTTAAAATACAGTACGTTAAATTACCGTGCGGTATAAAGAAAGGCAATGCGGTATGTTCGGACTCTTACATATATTATAAGAAACAATGAGTATCTAAAGAATGAGATAAGCGTTGTGATTTATTAACTATGTATATATTAACGTCTGCAAGGTATTAATGATGATTTGTAACTGTCGGAAGCTATTTTGTCTCTCGAAACATTATAATAATTTACAGTAAGCGCAGTAGCAATTAGGTCTATTATTGCAATAATGAATTTTAACATTAGAGAACTATACAACAGCATTGATTGTAATACTATTCCATATGCACGATAAGAATATCAACAGATATGTTTTCTTTTATATTTGTTCAAATATTTACTTTGAGTGCTATAAAAACAAATTAAATTATCTCGCAAAATGGAAAACAATTTAATTTTTAGATCTTTATCTTCTTTTATCTTATGTACACTCACAGTAATCAATTCCGTTCAACGGAAGTTTTCACAAACTCAATAGTGACGATTTTGTTTCGTTAATCGAGCATGGACTATGAACATTAATGTAGAAAAGTGATCACTTCTGAGTTTGTGAAAATTTCCGAGGAAACAGAACTGATTATCGTGGGTGTACATATATATTTTAACAATGATACAAAAGAACATTTAAATAAAATTTGAAATTCTTAGTCAAATTTGAAATTTCGAGTCAAATAAATTTTATTCATTGTCAGTTATACAAATTATAAAGACGATCTCTCTCATACATTACGATATTGTGTGCCGAGTTATAAAATCGATCGGCAAGGAGTACCGAAGGCTTAACGAATCTTGAAAAACGAGGAGAAGTTCGCGGGAAGAGAAACATGGGTGTTCAGTTTAACTTAAACTTCGGACGGTAGAAATGGTTGCAGAGTCCGGCTGCCCGGTCCGAGGCGGCAACGAGGCAATTCGTCTACGTCAGCGCCGAATTGTATAACTCTCGCGAACAGCGTGGAGAAACGCCACTTTTCACGGATACGCCCGGCGCGGTTTCTTTCGCGCTTAATAAGACGAAACGCAGAAGATGATGAAGAGGTGAAGAGGCGCGTTTCGCCGAGAGACTCCGGGGACTCCCTCCGCGACCGGAGATTTCGCGACGCTCGTCCCAATTTACATCCATTCAGACGCTCTTGACCGTCAATCCTTCGTCTCGCCACGCACAAAAGGGGATCCCCGCGAATGCGGTCTTTATCGGATTAACCATTTAAGGAACTCGGAATCATCACCGCGTTAATGACGATCGCCGAATTGAAAAACAAGAAGTGATTAATCATCTGGAACCGATGTTGATTCAAAATTACGCCGAGAAGATTCGCTGTATTGTATGGATCTTAAAGCAACGCGTTCACGTAATATTACTTGTGACTATATTATATGATACTGTTAGTTCATATCTCGATCTCGCGATATTTGGATTTCATAACAATACTCACTCGCACTGTTTCCGTGACAATTTAAAAGAATTGCTGGCGCATCGCAGATTTACTGCATTCGAAAGTCGATAAGCGAGATGCAGTTCCGAAAGGATTAATTACGCCTCCCACGAGCTTCCGACGTTCGCCCAGGGCTCGTTACGTTTCATCGTCGACGTGTACAGGACTAATGCGAACAGCCGGTTCGCATTAGTCCTGTAAAAAAAAAACGGATAAGTATCATGATAACTGACCTGATATATCGCGAATAATACATCGCGCGCGCTTACTTTTTACTCCCTCGCAAAAATCCAGGTCTGAAATATCGCAATTAATTTCGCTCGTCTCTGCGCGGCCAGCACGCGGTTTCCTGCGATTTATCTCCCGTGACTCGCGCGGCTCGACCTCGTCTCATCTCCAATACGTGAGTTACCATCCGCGAAAACAGCCGTGAAACATCGCGATAATGGAGCTATATCTCGAATAATTTATTACGCGGAGCGTTCCTTTTTTTGGGGGGGGGGGAGTAGTCGTCGTCGGAAGAGAGGATCACCGGTCGGCGATGTATATCATTCCGCGAGTTGGATAAGACAGATAGCAGCATATCGTTCGCGACACATTCGGCTTTTTATACGAAATATCTCTTTCTCAAGAAAGTTAATCCTTAATTTTAGAGAAATAAATTCGCATTCATATACAAATCTAAAAATGCGAATTTATTGAAATAAGAGATATATTTTAAACATTAGAATAAATGCAATGATAATATAATAGCATTTACAAAAAGGCATTTATGCAACAATTTAATTTTTGCTTAATCGAGATATTTAAAGAAGAAATTTATTTCAAATCTTTTAAAAAACGATCACAGATACGCTTATTACGACAAATCAAACTTGTCTAAAGCATATATAGTTCTTAGGAGTTGTTAAATTCCTTTTCCTACATTTTTAACGGAAATTGAATGAAGATTTCCCATCATTATGTACGGATGTAAGATCTTATATATACAATACGATACCTGTCTATTTACTCATTTCTCAGATCTTTTATTCCCTGCGGAACTTTAAGACCTCTTAGAAGCCTCCCTAGTATACGCGCGCGTGATTTACAGTTATGAACATCATATTTCTGCACTTTTGAGCATATAGGTCACTTTGACTGATGCAACGATGAGGCACCCAGTAAAACCCCGTGAGCACAATAAAGTAAAACCTACAAACACGTCGGCGCTGTTAATTTCATCCTTGGCGTGCGAGAGTCCGACGGTCAATGATCGACCCACGTGGGCGTACCTTTATCCCACATATAAATCCCCTCGTCTTATTAATATTCATAATGTTCGTGAAGCCGCTCACCGCGGCTCGATTTTCGTTTCTCGCCGATTAACCCGTTAAGCGCCGCCCGAGCCCGGCATTAAAGCCGTGTTTCAACGACTCGGCATCGACGAGTCCGATCTTCGCCGATCTCGGCCTATCGATCCGCGAGATGCTCTCGCGGCGATTTCGCAATAAATCACCGCCCGCGAGTTGGTGATGGGTCAGAGCGTGACTCCGATAGATGCTGCCTTGCAATCGATACCTAAAGCGGGAACGATACGATGGGATATCGATGGCAAATCAATCGCTTGGAGGAATGATACACGTTATGTAGATAATTTCTGTATTCACCTTCTACGAAGCACGAGCTTTTCTCGATTCAATATTGACCTGGAGCAGTATATAAAGCATTCTTTCAAATAAGGCAATTGAGAAATACTAATACTAACAATATGGAAAGTAAAATATAAATTATTTAAAATATATTTTATGTAAATAAATTAAAATATAAATTTAAAGTAACGTTTGATTTTGACTGTATTGGAGACTTTTGAAAGCTTATGGTTCTATAAAATTTCTGCGGTATAAAAAATTGATGGAAGCCTGTCAAATTCAAATGAGCTTGAATCAATATTGAAATAGATTAAGCATGCTTTTAGCTAACAATAAGATAGTTGCGAAACTAATACTAATAGTGGAAAAAATCATTTGAACTACATTTTATGTAAATAGATTGAGACATAAATTAAAAATAATACTTGATTATGATTGTGGCGTTGTCGTCGGAGAAGGGAAGACTTATGGTCTTACAAGGTTTCCACGATATAAAAAGAAAGGAGAGGAGAGGAAGCCTATCAAATTCGGCTGACACTACGGAACATCTGATAAATGTTATGTAAAACTCTGTTTCTCTTTAACTTTCTTCCGCGTCGTTCTACGCCCACGTTTCAAGAGCCCATTCATCCAGCGGTGTATATTTCCTCCTTATTATGTATGAAAAAGGTTATAAATCGGGCATGCACACACGATCGATTACCATACCGCGTTTCAATCTAACTCCATCGATCCACGCTAATCGATCTTCGCGTGCGTCTGGCCAGCGGATTCGTCGATCAACCGGCTCGGCTCGGCTCTGTCGTCGCGCGCTGCGCCGCTCGACACGGTTCCGCGAATCGGCCTAATCCATCAAGCCGGATACCTCACGGGATCCTTTCTGTCGTCCCCGCGGCTCATAATTATCAGAACTATACGTGCCAACGACGGACATGCTCATAAATAGTTTACGACCGTGCGTGAAGTCGTACGAGAAGCCAGCCCCGCGGGCGTCCACGCGTTTCGCTCTGTAATTACGCCGCGCCTCTTTGTTCTACCTTCCTTTTTTCTCCCTTCACGCTTCTAATTCGATCGTTGACGTATCGATGTGTTACGCGCGCGGATGGCCACGGTCCACGGTCCTCCCGGGAACTTTCTTTACGTATTCATCAGAGATGAAATATGTTCTCGCGACTACATAAGAGCGATAGTAGCGAAGATCTTGTCTTTTAGCCGGGGTGATCTACACGTTGTTAGTTACACAACATATTGTTGGTGATTGTTTTCGAACCGTAATACAAACTCGCATTTACTTTCTATTAGATTACTTCTATCATTTAAATTGTTTTTTATCAGTCAACAAAATGTCTAACAACAAGCAGTAACGAAGATAGAATTTTTTAAATGCACGGAGAGAATTTTATTTTCAAATTTATCCTGAAAATCATGTTAATCGTAGGACAACATAGTATTTCGATAAATTTGATGTGATTTTCATTATTTTTCAAAATATATACTACAAATTTATTGTAGTGCACAGTAAAATTTATCGCAATACTATGTTGTCCCACGATTATCATAATTTTGAGGGTAAATTTTAAAAGAAAATTCTCTCCGTGTGAGACTAACAGTTTTAAAGCTTGATTCGAGAGTCTATTGCCATTATTTCTATTAATAAAAAAATATCTGTAAATCTCCTAAGTTCCGTTGTTGAATTGTGCAAAATTTTTCGGCAGGAAAACACCATCGACAGGCGCATAAATCATTAACATTAATATCGTTCGATACGCGAAGACGCTTCTATGATTCTACGATCTACGATTCTTTCCGTTCTTCCGCAAAATTGTTGTATTGCAGCGTGCGAGCAGAAAGATACGTTTCTTGAATATTACAGAGAAATCTCGCCGTTGAATGCGGCGGATCGGACGGGCATTAATGCCCGCCGTGTGTGCACGTCGAGTGTTTGCGGACAGTTGCATTATAAAACGGATTACGAAAGTGCCGAGGTGCGTAACTCTGACCCTCGTACGTACCACGCCATACAATCATCGCATAATGAGACCGACGAATGAGTAAGTTTCCGGTCGTCTCCGAGCGTACGTATATAATTCAAGCTTCTTTCCTATTAACTTTGAAAGACACTGCTCGCAGATGTATCACGCAACCTAAGAAAATTGATTTGCCGCTTTATACATAATGCGTGCGAACAACCGTGGAAATGCGGCGATTCCGCCGCGAGTCCGCAAGAATTCTCTAAGACGCAAAAAAAAATATATGCACCTCCCATATAGTACGCGAGTCATCATAACGCGAATTATCATAATTTCAATACGGCGTGGTACTTTTGACGCGGTACTTTGCTGGAAATAAGGATTCGAGAGGAGAAAAAAACTGATTAATTTCGCAAAAATGATTACGCAGCGATTTTACGGCCCTATCTTTTATCCGTTTAATTCCAATGTCCGATCCAGATCAGGTTCCTGCGTGAACTTTTGAGTGTAACGTTAGAGAAAGGACTGGCGTCTGACTTTAAGCTAGCCGCCGATAATATTTCCCTGTTTATTCTCGCTGATTATGCGTTGCCCAAGCGTTGCGTTGACGAACTAATCCTGTAACGGAGGGAAGGCTTGATAAGTCGGCCGATTATGATCGAGCATATTGCAAAAACTATCGACGCACACCGCGGTGTCCGTGCACCCGATCGCGTAATTGCATCGCGGCTTGTCGACGCTTATCGGGGTTCTCTCCTTGGCATAAACGCACGTACGCGGGCGTTGCAGGTTTTCTCGAAAGGAGCAGCGCCGACGCGGTTACCGCGTCGCGTGCAGTTGTGCAGGACCACCGCCTTACGGCTGGAAAAAGGACTCGGCCCGTGAGGCCGATCTCCGGCCCCCGGAGGATGGCGGGAAGGGGAGAGGGGGGAACGGAGGGTGGGCGAATGTAACATGTAAAAATTACATCGCAATTAAGCCTTTCAAGCCGGAGAACATTAACCCTCTCGCGCGTGTTAAAACACGCGTAACTGTATGAATCATGCACGTGTGATGCATGCTGATTATTTTGCTACAATTTAAGACGGCGTTCTTTATCGCGAAAGAAATCTGGAGCGTGGATTTATAGCCGCATAACGTGCGCGCGCGCGTACGAGAGATGTGTTGCAAAGTAATACGGCTCAACTTCGATATGACATGTAACGATCTTGCTTTTAAATTTAATGTAAAACAAGGCAAAAAAAGGCAATCGAAATTTATTAATCGTATCGCCAGTTGCAATCACGCTTACTTGATATTAGTGTGTAGATAATCTCCTAGAAACACAACTTTATCTGATTATAGTACAGAAAAATGCAACCTTTAATTGAACGTACAGTGCTAGTACGTACTAGTACATATATAGATAAGATTGCTTTAATATTTATAATGATATTGACTCAACAAAAACTTAAGAGAGAGGCTCACAAAGGCAAAGATGCAAAGAAGAGAACAAAGAAAGGAGAAACTATCGCAAAATTATCTCCAATATAAGTGCCATCTTGATTCGTCAGTTGAAGAAAATATATGAATTTAAAAAAAGACAAATTCTTAATTAAAATATATGTAACTAAATAATACAACAATAGAATTTGCGTTTCAGTTGGCGTATTAAAATAACAATGCATAATGATATTTACTTTCTTCAGTACGCGAGATTTTCTCGAAATAATACTTCAGTTGTAAAAAAAAAAAGAGAAGATATCGAAATTATATGTTGCATCTATAAAATTATTCCTGCCTTCGTATACGTATCGTCCTATTATTCACTTTACTAATTACCCTTTTCCGATTTACTTTCTCGCAGCTGGCGAAAGAAACTCCATCCTTCCGAAGTGTGCGGGCAATTTAATCGCGGATAATTACGCAACCTCGCGATAATCAGCGTCGGAATCACGGGCTCCGATAAAGCGGGCCGCGCGCAAGCGTACAATTTAATAATCCGCGGTTCGGAATCGCATCGCGGATCGATCGCGCCGCGTTTTGTTTCCTTTTTGATATCTATAGCGTAATTGTTATTAATTTCTCGACAGCCGCGCTGCGCGGCTATATCGCTCCTTCGAATAATATCGCCGACGGATTCCCGTCGAAGAGAAATCAATACCCCGGCGAATCCACTGACAGCTGAACGAATCGAGTTAGTTCGCAACCAATTACGAGCGCAAAGCTCCACCCGGGGAAAGAAACTCGGCCGATGGACCCGGATGATTTACGAGCGGCTCGTCATTGCCCTTGAGGCATCGATATCCCAATATATTTCACCGACTCGTTTCCCAACGTCTCGAGCACGCAACGTATGTCGTGTCACGGGTTTACGGGAACGTCGGGCCGCCTTGAATTTCCGACACGCCCGCCGCCGGCTCTGACGGACGTGATAATTTCTATCGAATTTAAATGTTAATCGGCGTGTCGTGGCCACAATGACAAAACAAACCAACTCGAGCGGCGCAATAAACGCGCCGTCGCCCAAGTCCTTCGGCCCATCACTTTCCGTGACAGTAAAATTAAGATGGCAGCGGGCAGGTAATAAAATGATATTAATCAAAATTGATTTGAAAGTCGCCTCGGTTAGCAGGTGTCTCTTCTAAGTGACATCTGACCGCCAAAATAAAATTAATTGCTGTTATACTTGAAGGTGTATTATTCTTCGAAACATTTCGGCTACGGTATGTGCAGCACTATGAAGAAATCGCCTACGTTTATTGTGCCTTGTGATTCTCAATCTGTATAAATCTATATAAATATGTATGTATGTAGATATAAATACATACGTAACAATAAATTTGAAGATTTAACAAAATCAAAACAATATAATCAATAATGCGAATAATAAAGTATATGCGTAAAGAAAAATTGAAATATGTAATAATATTATTATTATACTTATATATGTTCTTAATGCATAAGCGTAAATTAATATGTAATAAAATGTAACGTTCTATTGCTTCGTTTTACACATATGCATATTATGCAAGACATGACATTGCCTTTATGCTTTTATTTCCAATATAAGTAATATTTTTCTCTTGATACAGATATAAACGGTATAATCGACGACAAGTAAGTCTGCAGAACATTAATTTACGAAAAAAATATCCGACGTCAAAGAACATAATTTACTCGCACGTCAGAATCGTTTATTTCATCATTACGTTTGTAATATTTACGTTTAACATCACGCATTGGATAACGGAGAATATCAGGTAATCTCCGTTATGGATGTTCTGCGAAAGCCCGATTGAAGATATCGACGCTTTCTCTGACTAATTGCATTTCGCCGATTACCGGAAAAGGCTAAATTATCGAATATTTTGAATAGGGGTAATAAATATATGTTTTCGTGCGCGCGCTAAAGTAAAAGCGAGTTATGCTGCGAGAAGATCCGATCTGGTTGGCGATCGGCTTAAGACGAAATTAATGAGGGGAGCTCTGAATGAAGATTACAAAGGAGGTCAGCGCGGCGGAGAGTCACTCGTGTTCGTCGTTTTAACCGTCGGTCGCAACGTGACGTCGACGGTTCCGTGCGCCTCCTTCAAAACTGGTTAAGAGTAAAAACGAGAGAGGAGGTGAGAGGAGTGCGAGGAGAGAATGTTTTCGGAGAGATTTCAGCAACTTGTAACTGCGCGGCTTCAACTGGGCGCGAAACGTGCAACAACAATGACGAGGGTACATACACGAGCCGCGCCGTGTGAATATTCCAAAATATTTTCTTACGACGCCGTTTGCTGACGCGATAATAATTTTGTGCAAACACGTGTCGAAAACGGGAGTGACCGCGGGGAATGTGCGCGCGGGGCTTTTACGAGGTCATGTTTGACTCGCAAACGTTTATACTCCCCGTCCACCTCGGATCCGAAAGCCTCTTTTTTTCCGTTACTTGAGGACGTTACGGCGGCGGCGGCGACGGCGGCGGCGAAATCGGTCCGGACCCGGCGATTTCGCTTTGCTAGTTTTTAAATGTCCGCGCCGCGCATTTATTAAGTTTCACGATCACCGGGGCCTTGCCTGTCAGCGGGCACGCTTTGAGTGATGATTAAGTTCGCCGATAAACGATATTGATCCGACAAGCATAATTAATAACTGATCTTCTCCGCCGGGCACGATGATCTCTCTCTCTCTCTCTCTCCCCCCCCTTCCCCCCGCCCCCTCCTCCCTCGCGGTAAGCGGTCACGATCTATTCGCTAAAATCCACGTGCACGTTTTTCCGTCCGCGGGGTGAACTTACTTACCGCGCGCCGTGCCGCGTGATTTTACATCGTGACGTAAACGCGCGAGCATGGAGCTCGTTCGCGCTCCGGAATCGGGAATTAATTCGAGTGGAGATTAATTCGAGCCGCGCGCGCGCGCGCGCGAGAATATCCGCTACAGGATAATTGACACGGTGAAAAAAGCCGGGAGGGAGAGAGGTCTTCAAGGATGTCCACTCTTCCAGGTGAAGGTGCTCGCAAGAAGCAAGAACGACTCTACGACTCTGACGTTCCGGATTCGTTCCGGTTCGCCGAATTTCTTCATATTGCTTCAATCAGTTGTGCTTTCGTGTCACTCCGTTCCCTTTCGCGCGCCTCGGAGAGAGAATTAAATATAAATAAAATGATATTAAAGAGATTGCGAGATCTGAGAGAGAGGGACGAGACACGTGTATGCGATAATAGAAAATCGCGGCTGTAGAATGATCGACGGACATATGTATATTTACTTTAACATTAAATTACACTCTAAAAGTGTGTCAAAAAGTATGTCGTTACGCACGTATGTCCGTTACAAGATTTTTGACTTGACGGCGCAATGATTTATGCAAGCGGAGTTTCTTCGTCCGGGTCGCGAGAGAGAGAGAGAGAGAGAGAGAGAGAGAGATCGCAAAAAGTCTCAACACGCCGTTTTAATTATTCGGCGCTCAATTTTGTAACTCGTATAGATCACCGCCGCCGAGCCGTAAATGACGAGATGACTGTAGTTTGTAGGTTTTGCAAAACGGAATAAATTGCAGCGTACACGGGCAATTTGCTAAGCACGTCTCGCACGGACATTGATTTTCCAACGGTATACTCTAATTTTCTCAACCCTGCGTTAATTGCGACTCTGCTGCGAAAATAGTTGCACGCTAAAAGTATATGAATATGTAATCGAATCGCGCAGTGATTGCCGCCGCGCGAGAGCAAAGTCCGCCAGCCGCGCCGCGTGTGCACTTTCGTTCCCTCCGACGAGAGGAATCGGGTATCACTCCGATACATCGTTGCATACGCTGAAATTAGCAACGCCTGGATGCGTTTCACCGGCAAAGTTGCTAGATTATTCAAGCCGTTCCACACTTTGCAATATATCTCAGATTACTCCGCACGCCTATCCATTACTTATCTGAACAGGTATACCTGTCAATAACTACATTGTATAACGCGGATCGAGTAACGGAGTAATTAAATGCTATAAGATATATCGTATGCACATCGTTATTAAGGGATTCAAAAACGTTTTCAGAATACAAAGTAAAGGAGTTCAAGAGATGAGCTTTCTCTCCGTGTGCGGCAATATGTATATACCCGTGGTATACGTCCGTAACGAATAACATTCGTATAGAAATTAATGCACGTGGATAAAGATCTCGAAATTAATTCAACAATGCCTCGCACATCCCGCGTTTCTAATTCGGAATTTTATCTCGGCTAAACAGTTGAAATTCCCTCTGTCACGGTGGTGGCCGGTCCGCGGTATATAATCGGGCGTTTGCGCGTTGAATTTAATGCCGGGAAGATTCCCCGGTAAATTGCACCGAGTTACAAGCTTGCACACCACTGATGGATACCTTTTCAGGCGGCCGCCTGTGTAATACGCCGCGAGGAATCTTAAATTCGCACAGTGTCGGCGTTCACGGCGGCGCGGCGGCTCTCCGGCCTCCTCGGTTGCGAATTAGCAACGGTTCGCTGCCGGGTAGACCTACCGTGCGCTTCAGGTCGCTTCACACTTTCCGCGATTAATCCGTCGGGATCGTTCGTGCCGCCTACTTAACGGGCGGTACGCTCGTTCAAGTAGCGATCCCGGCGTTCCACGGCGACCTCTTCATGTATCGTGAAACGCCACGGGTCAGCGATGTCAAGTCGTGGCTCGGCAGCCTCGACTTTGCCAACCGACAAAGTCTCTCCCTCTTTTAATCTCCCTTCGTCCCCTCGCTATTCGCATTCCGCCCCGTTCCCCCCCCCCCTCGTCGTCTCCGTTAACCTCGCGCTAAACGTCTCTCGATGCCTTCGCGAAGGTAGGTATCATCCGAGAACACTTGCATATTTCGCAAGGTTGCACTATACGCTCGCCCGTGGAAGACGAGCGGTTTTTTCTACGGAGATTCTTGGCAGCTGGCAACAAGACATAGATGATTCGTAATTTATGGATATTACACGTTGCAACGCTTATAAATTAGAATTAAATAGTATTTACAAGCTGCTTTTGCAAAATGCTGCAATATAGGATTGCGATAAGTCATCATGACTGACGCGCATAGAAATAGATCTGTATCATATTTAACGAGGTGTTCCACCAAGTCAGTTCTTCTTCAAAGCTTTCCAAAGTGATTGCTGCGGGATGTCAAAAATCGTCGCAACGCGCGCCCGACTCGGCCGGCTCTTCGTGACGGCCTTAAGATAAGCGGTAGCAGCTGGCAAGAGAAATTCACCAAAGAGAGAAACCCATCCCGGGAGTTCTTCGTGTCTTCCTTTTTCCTCGGGTGAATGTCGCGTGACCACCGTTCCGCCGTAACACGCGAAACACACTCGCCAACGTACTTGGCCAATTTCGAAAGATTGAAGGATTAACTTATCCGAGTCTAATATCAAGATCTCGTTTTCACCGATTTTTAATTAAAAATTACTTCAGATATACATTAAATAAATTCACGCGCTGTACTGTTCCTATCAATCACGAGAGAAAGCTTGGGCAAGTGTAGCTTAAATATAATTATAAAAATTTATTTAATTATAGATACAAAGAATATACTTATGTCATAACATTCTTTATGCATTCTTTCGGCATATTTTTAAAACAAATGTTTAAAATTTTATTCAGAACTATACAATGAGATCTGTATTATAATTATATACATCGTTTATTTTTTTTAATGAACTATGAAATGATCAAAATTCGCTTCAATTAATTTCTTTCTCGCAGAAATATTCTTTCATCTTTTCTCTCGCTCGTTCTCCGACGATCATTTAAACGCGCTTGGATGAACATCAGATATCGAGTTCTGGCAAAATAAAAAAATGAAACTTATGGCTACAGCAAAAGAAGGAATATCAAATATCATCTTCACTTTTTCTCCTTTTTTATCTTTACGATTACCTGCTCGATGGAAGCGGCGGATCGCATCCCGAAACGCATTACGTAAGTATCGCTTGATCGGATGCATTGTGCGCGCGTGAAACTGTAAAAGCGCGATTACGACAGCCCGATGGCGATCGCGCAGCATTCGTCTAGACGAGGACCCGCGTGATATCGAGGCTGCGGCGTGTCTTCGAAAAACGCACGTTCGAACTGAGAAATCAAGCGCTGGAATCGGCTCTCTCGGCGAACGACGACGCGCAATATCTCTGACGTCCGCCGTCGCGCCGCGCCGCGCCGCGCCGATACTTGCGCTCCTGGATCGGTCTTGTTTTCTTGCGCTCGCGCTGCCGAGAATACGTGATCGATTTCGAAGTAAAGACCGCGACGGACTGACTTCGCGATTTACTCGGTCTGACGTTACTCGCCGGAACACTCTACTTAGAGCTGATTTATCTATTAAACATTGCACAGTAGTGCGCTCGGTTGAGTCATAGGTCTCTCAAAGTTCTGGAGGAAGGCTGCTTTTAAGAAAAAAAAATCGCAATACGATCTCCATAATAATAGTACTTTCGTCGTTACGGCGAAGCAGTTCGTTTTTCCTCCTCCCGCGATCCGAGACTCATCCGCGAACGAATTAAGCGGATCGGACACCACGAGCACACGATTCGATCTCGCGATCGAAGGAGACTCGGGGCTTCCGGTGTTCTTTAAAGCGATCGACCGCGATTCAGCGCGCGATACCCGCGTTTTCCACCGTGAAAAAAAAAATCATTGGCAGTGAAAGGATTAATCGGTATCGTGCGGTGCAAACGAGTCCGACGAGGCTATCGCGCACGCTTGTTTTTTTTTCTTTCTTTTCTTTTCACGCGCGCTTCCGGTGCGATCGATTCGCTGGAATAATTTTCCCACCGTGGCGCGAATAATTATTTCGCTCGCCTGTGCGAGAAGCGCGAATTCCTGAGCTCTCTCGCCGGCGACGAAGTCGCGCGTTCCTAGATATAGTTTTCAGATAGAATCCACAACGGCGCGCGCGCGCATGCGGTCGCGCGAGTTGCGGTAGCGGCGCGGCGGCGGTGAACACGCGTGAGAACTAGGGCGCCAAAGAGAAGACGCGACAGCGTTTATCAACGCCCGTTAGAATAAGTAAATGAGACGCGCGAGCCCCGCGCGCGCGCTCGCGTATCGCGTGAGCATAACTTATCGAGCCCCTCAACCTCTGGTCTATCCGATCGCGCGCGAAGGCGTAACACATATTTATTAATACACGCAACGTAAATAAATCATTAAAATAGAAAACGCGCCCCTCCCCTCGAAAATACCTCACGTCGATTAAGATGTATAAGCGATATTGTATATCTATACTGTATTATCCTTATTATATAAATATAAATGTTAAAACAAGCACAAAACTCGGGATTTGAAAATATGCAAAAAATGTTGTAGCCACAATTAAGAAGTTAAGCAAGGAGATTTGATACGAGCGAGATAGAAATAGCAGACAGAAGTAAAAAAGGTATCTTGATTTTTATATATAAATTATTATTTAGAGAAATTGTACAAGTAACTGGGCAAATTTAGCAAGAAAGTTCCGTGTGCGCTTTACGAAATTTACAGGGATAACAATGTGCGGGGATGAAAATGGTTCGTTGAGAAAAAATTCGTTGAAAATTGCCGCAAGTAATAGAACGCGAAGTTCGCCGGAGTTATGCGGACTTACGTCAGCCGGCGCAGTCGCGTTGCTTTTTCCACATAACGAACTCTCCTTGTAAGAGCGGCGACGACATCGCGGATCGAACGTTCGAAAGTGGAGGAGGACGCTATGGGAAACTCCGACAAAGAGAGATTCTCCGGTCGGAGACTCACGTGCGCGCGATCCTTCGACGAAGCCAAAGGATCGGAGTCGTGTGCGAAGGTCTGCACGTGAGAATCGGAACGCGGGGCGCCGCGCCGGGCCAACTCCAACTCGCTCGGGATATATCAAAGGACACACTATTCGTGAAACGCTTTTATCGTTTACGACAGTCGAGGTCGACCGAGAGACGCGTCTCCGAGGATTCGAGGCTCCGAAGGAAAACGGCTCGCCGAAGAGGGTGTGAGGAGGGACGGACTTGCGTGGCGGGTCGGCGCGATATTGCGCGCGGCGCGCTTATTTTAGAAATACAGTTAGAGATAACGAGGATGGAGACGAACCAGTATCCGGGCGGAGAACAGGATTAAAGGCCTGTTAGATGAGTGAGGGAGGGGCGAGGGAGAGGGGGCATCCTTCGTTTTGTACACGCGTGCGACTCGCTCGGCGATGGGAAAAACATGCGCGCGTGTTAAAAAGCGAGTCTGTCCGATGCGTATTAGATAGACGTATATTAGTGGACCGGTACGCAAAGAAAGATTATATACGCGGATGATATTTTGTTTCTGTGACCAGTATACACGTATTATATCCGCGCCGCGGATATACAGTTAAGTACGATAGCGAATGCGGATCGACATGCGCTAATAAATGAATTCGTGGAAAGTAACGTTATTCAAACGCTATTTTTACGATTCTTATCCTAGTCTTTTCCTGTTTTTCGTATCGACGCGATATCAATTTCAGATTTGCGATGTATAGAAACACGTTTGCACGAGTGGCCATTAAAATCCAATAATTTCGCCACGAAATTTGTGCGATTTGATACGAGAACGACGCGGTACGCGTTTGCTACTCCTGATCTCCGAGGAGAAAAAAATCCGAAACGAGCAATACGTCACGCGCGAAGCAAATGCGCGGCTGCAGCTGGCTGCCACTAATCCTGAAAGCACACACATACACACACACACACCGGCGTTTCTGTGTCCCGGTACCAGGATAGCACGAACGCCCCGGCCGCGATAGCGACTCCTCGGAGAGTCGAAAGGCACACACCGGCCTCTCTCGTGTGCCACACGCTATCACCGCCGGCGTATCAGTGCTTCCTTGGTGCGCAAAGTGCCACGCCTTGTAACGACACGGCAACACAATGCAACACGCTTACACCGATCGTAATAACGATGCCTGTTGGATATCGGCGGGAGAGAATTAACTGATTATTCGTTCGGGGCACGTCGACGGGGTCCGCCGGCGAAACCCCCCTCGGATATGTCTACTTATTTATTTCAAATACGTTTTACCGACACTTTATCTCCGTGATAGATTCGACCGCGTTATTTTGCATTTCCTAACATATGTTCCGAGACTCGGCCCAGTCACGATCGCCGTTAGAATGGTAGCAGAAGATTTTTACTTAACAACAATGGCACCCGCACTCGCGTGCGATGTAATTCGTGACTCTGTCGACGCGTTGCGTAATCGCTTTTCGTAAAAAGCGCAATTTCTTGGATAATTAAATTAAATTACAATGCGTATCTTGATAAAATACTAACGCCATCTTATAAAAATATTGGATTTTATTTTTTATTATTATAATTTTTTTTAACTTATGTATAAAATTTGTTATTAAAACAAGTATTACTAATTAAATGTATATCATATGTATGTATTTTGAGTTAGTAATAAATTATATTATAAAATTTTATTTGATAAAACTCAGATTGAATTTTTTTGGAAATAGAAAATATCTGTAGGTATACATATATCATATTTTGCTCCGACTTTATATTTTAAATATTCCCAGTAATATATCGAAGTGCGGCGTTTTCCACGTACAGTATTTTCCTGACGTGGTATTTTCCTGAGGCTGCTCAATTCTGATATCTGAGCAATTAAATCTGAATAGAGATGCGAGTATGCATGATATTTCATTCCTTCGACAACTTAATACGTATTATTGCGAAATGTGTGCACGCGTAAAACCAACGGAAACGGCCGTTATCGCACGGCGCGGCGCGGCGCTCGAATCTCTATTGGGGGGGCTCAGACAACAATTTAGCAACCGCGGACAATGGTCGGGGAGACCGCGAATGGCGCGGCGATTATTGATTCAACGTCGGCGAGCGGTTCGTTTTGTTTAGAACAATGCGGAAAGTCGACGCCGTAAACTATATATATCGCTGTGTATACTCCTAAAACCATAATCGAGCGTTTGCGCTATTTCTATAAGACAATGCCGGACGCCGGTGCTCTGCTTACACAGGTATGCGCTATTGATGTCGCGTGCAATCACGCTCGGCGTCGCGACGCGCGAACACACGGCCGCGTGCGTGTGCACGCGACGACACCGACGCACGGGGCCGCACCGCGGGCATAATGAGTCGCGACGCGCGAACGGTACCGCGTTCCGGGCTTCTCTATCGGAGTCTACGGAGAGAGAGAGAGAGAGAGAGAGAGAGAGAGAGAGAGTCTCTTCTTTTCATGTATTCTTCGAAAAATTTTTTTATGTATTTCAACTTTACTATCATAAGATCCGCCAACGAATGATGATTAATTAACTCAAGTCTCATCGCGCATGTATAATGAGTCTCGGGAAATCTGCGAAAAGCCTCTACAAAGTCTACCTCTTAAGAAGGTCCTTCAGAAGAACCTTTATACATTTGAACTTCGTATATCGTGAGGATCGCCGACAAATTACAATTCCTCCAACAACAAGATTAATCAATTCGAGTCGCGCCGTAAATTAGCTCGCAAAATAACCGCATACCAGCGTACGGGGATTGCGGTGCGAAAACAATTTGTTTTACCACTTACTCCGCTCCTGTAAGCAGCTCGTACACGCGTGTGAAAAATGTTCGACATAAATTAATTACTTATATTGCCGTTACCGTGAATCACGAATGCGTTTGACATTTTCTATGCGACTCGGTCGGGTACATACAGCCGCGATTGGCTTGAGACCCGAACGAATACTTTGTAAAGCCATTCGGCGTGTCATGCCGCGCGCGTATAATGCGCCGGTATACTTTAATGCGTAAATGTAAAACGGTGCCGTAAGTCGGCGTAAACGCCGTAAACTGCCGCGCAATCACGCGCTCTCCACTTTGTTGCGCGCTGAGGAACGCCGATTCGCTGAAACGCACGTCGTTCGATTTTCCAGCCGATCTTTTATCTATTACCACATCCCGACTGTATGTATTTATTTGTTGCCGAGGGTACGTATATCGTGCGCGCAGGCATGCCGAGAGACGCGGTAATAGCCGCGGCGCGGCACAGCGCGAAGAGATAAATCTAAGAACACACCCTTGCATGAGTCAAATTCAGTGAAGATATCTTACGGCGAATGTTCTCCGACGCCCGTAAAAATCTCTTAATAGCAAAATATGAAACTTTACGATATCTTATCTCTTTCCTATCGTGGATATTAATTCCGAAGCTTCCATCGTTTCTTGCGTACACAACATTCACTATATTAGCTTTTTGATAGCTGGATATACGTATTTGCTTGTATATAACCAGCTACTTGTCCTCCAAACATACATAGTTGAAATATAACAGTAGTCAATAATTACTATCCAACATTTAATAATACAAAGAATCTTCACGAGTAACATTTGAAACCGTAAAAAGAAGTCTAAAGAAATCATTTTAATGATTTTTAGGTGTTTAAAATTTTTTAATTAAAAATATGTTTTGAAATTATTCTTGAGAGTTCCATCGAAGAGTATCATAACTCAATCGATTGTGAATAAAAAAATTAAGTTATTTTCACGCACATAATTTTCGTGTATCAAAAGTATGAAGTCTTATTTTTCCTCGTTGTCTCTAAATCTCTATTTTCTGCACATTCCATCTTGCCAGAACTTTTTCCAAATGTATATAATTTTACGAATAGGATTTTACGTGGAGAAATTTGAGCTCTCTCGGGAAAAACGGAGAACTCTATTAATTATATCAAAATTCTAAAGATAGTATGTTTAACACCATAAAAGCTTTTTCACTGCATCCGTTTCGATAGAGCAAGAAGAATAATTTTACGAAAGGCACTTTCCGAGTGTAGGAACATACTATGAAATGCAAGTGCGATATAGACATCAGTTTTATGACAGGTGATCGAAGCAGAGGAAAGTGAGGATATAAAATCGAAGCCACAGGGAAAAACGTTTTGAATAATCCTACGCTATCGTAATACAGGTTTCAATAATCCTATCAAATCTCATGTAAAATCTAAATAATCTTAATAGACCTGTCGAACGACACAGGTCTTTTTTCCTACTCTATTTGATAGTTTGCAATAATCCGATAACGAGTATAGCCGTAATTTATGTCAAAGAGCTAAGTTTTCAAGGATAAAAATTTAATGATATAAAAAGTACGAAAAGTATGTGAATAATGAGGAGGGAACATGAAAAGGAATGCGTTTGCTAAAAATACTAAAATGCAAACGTAAAGAACAGAGAGAGATGAATGATTGACGACGTGTTAATCGTCGAAGGAAAATCGCGTGAGTGCGTAATTATAAGCGCGCCCATGCACGTGGATTTCGATTAAAAAATCCATAGCAGACGAGCACACGGTATGTCTCGGTCGTTAAGAAAATAATTGCGCATTGGATCCAGCGAGCGCGACGGTTTAATATCGGCCCGATCATCACACCGTATTAACCCAGTATTAACCCACATACTGGTATCCGAAAGGTATTTTCGAGGCGCGTCTCTTACATGATAATTAACTGCTTTCGTTAAGGAAATTATTCTCTGAAAATATCCAAACTACCGTGTTACTCGCGGAACGGGATGAGTTTCCACTATTTTTTTTTATTCTCTTCTTTTTGCATCTAAGAACCGTAATTAAATAAAAATAAATTACTTTACGCAGGTGTTTACGCGGCCGTCGACGTTCCCTTTTCACGTAACGACAACGGCAAAGCGTTCTCGTTTGAAACAACTATGTCGCAATGTTAACCGCTCGTCATATGGATACTTAAAGTTTACGAACCAGGCATTCTTTTCGCGATAAAAATCATTTCCGCCCGGCGAAGAAAGAGATATTTCGCTAACAATGCTCGTAGCGAGCTTACTTTAAGGATATTTTGATTACGTGACGAACGGTACCGTCGAGATTTCGCGTCCAGCAATAATACTATATTATTAATCCGCAATAACGAAACACAAAAGTAAAACTGTATCTTGTATTTATCTCAACCTTTAACCTTCCACGACAATTGCTTAATGTGAAATTTTACTAAAGAAAGACATATAAGTTATATAAGACATGTTTAAATGACAGGAAGAAATTTTTTTCCCAAGAAGCGATCAGTTTCTTTCATATAAAATGTAATTGGATGCTTTCTTAATTCCCTAGTTTTTAAGGTACACTTACTTTACCTTACTATTTTTTACGCAAGCTTAAAATCAAAATTCTGTTAAAGCAAAACTGACGATTTCAAATCAAAGGAAATGAGATTTATTAAACTACTTGCTACTTTTTTTTAAACTGCTACATACATTTTTTTTAACACAAGGCCAATCTGCTTTCAGTTAGACTCAATATTGTAGTCAACGAAAAATCAGCTGCAAACTGTACCAAGCGGTCCGGTAGACGAAACGAAATACGAAGAGCCCGGGGCCACGGTGTACAAACTGAGGCCAACACCGGGTTCGCGGATAATAATCCCGGGTCGTTCACGACGATGAAATACGAAACTTGGGTGGCGGCGATATTCCGCGAAGTATTACTCTCTCGATAAACCCGGGGAGCAACAGCCGAGAGTGTTTGTATGCGCTTCCTCCGCGCGATGCGCCGCGATGCGCCGTCGCCGTGGCTCTCTAAGGGGCCGCAATATCCATATCCATTATCGTTGCGCTTCGCAGTTCCCTCACGCCCACGTGCGTGCCCGTCGCGTGTGCGTATATATGTATGCGTGTTGCGCGGGACTCTCTTGTCTCGCGCGTGCATCGCGCCCCTGAAAATTTATAGGGAAAACACGGCGAGATAGATCTCGCGTTCGCCGTGAGGGCGATGATTTAGCGCGCCCGCGCCGAGATGTAGCGCGCCCCCGACCACGTGGGTGTCTCGGAATCGTCGTTCCGGCGCGACGTGCGCCTTTTCGAAACCGGAGAAATTAACGTCCCCTCGTTCTCATGTCTCCCACGTTTAAGCGATGGCGCTTACCTCGTCCGCAATGACGGCCCTTCAGGAAGTTGCCTCGTTTATTTGATGAAAACGCATGAATAGGCATAGCATACGGTACATTTATGTAGAGCAATAGATTTGTCAAATAAAATCATGTTTCTAGACGGAAAATGTGTCTTCGAATAATATAAAATATTAAAATATCAAATAATAATGTCTATACACGGCATATATAAATAAAGGTAATAATATTAAATTAATTTATATAAATTATACAGAAAAATAACACGCTCCATTCAAGCTTTGATATCTTTCAGAGCCAAGTGATACGATAATCGGCTAAAGAACGCGTTGCGGAATTACTGATGAAAGGACAGTCTTGTAATTCCGATATCTCCCTTGTAATTATTGTATATATACATTGCGCAACGGTGAGATGATCTCGGCATGTTTCGCGTATATCAATCGTACTTCAGCGTTTGCGCTTATTATCATCAATTTGCGCTTAATATCCCGGCCGCCTTCTCTCGCTATACGAGTCATCGTTATTAACGCACGGCGTTTCGCCGCGGTACATCCCGCCGCGTTCCAGATCGTGCGCTTTCGATCTCGCGGCACCTTGCGAAGAAAAAAAAAAGAAGCCGAGAGATGAAATAAGAAAGGAAAGAAAACGCGCACAAACGCACTCGAGGCAAACGGCGCTCTCCTGGATCTGGGTCTCCTCGTGCGCGCCTCGAAAAACAGGAGGAGGTATAGGCCTCCTCCTCCTCCTCTCCCGCGAGGAAGATACGGTGTCTCACGCTTTCGACCCGACAACGTGCGTGCACGTCCACGCCAATTAATGGCTTTCGACTTTTGATTGACGTCCCACCGATCGGCCGTACACTTGTTGCACGCTGTGTTTCACGGTAATCGGGACGGGCACGTACGACTCCTCCGTAATTGCAGGGATAATGCACCGGGCGTCTCCTCCTCGCGGCGCGCACGTTGCATCGCGATGTTGCAGACCCGAGAGACGCGAGTAAGGTCGTTTTCGTCGGGGCCACGCCGCCGCCGCCCGCCGCTTCGCTTCGCTTCGTTTCGTAATCGCGCCGCTCGTACGAGAGAGAGAGAGAGAACCGGGGCGCGCCGCCAAAACTTTACGAGCCGATCCCGAACAATAACTTATCTCCCCCCTCTCCCCACCATCCCTTCTTTTTTCTCGCACAAAAACAAAACCTCTCTCCAGTCATGTAATTAAATCGGTGATTGTACTTTCGCTAAATCGAAGCGCATTACCCGATCACGACCGCTATTACGAGATAAAAATCGATGTAAATATGCAATTAAACTGATGCCCGGAAAGTGTGGTCACTTTAAACTTGAGCGAAAACTGTGTTCCTTTGAGAGAAAATGTATCAGAATACAGATTAGAAATATTTATGTTTTTATGTTTTCAATAAAATAAATCTGCATGTTTTTGCTATAAGAATCTTTCTCTGAGTTTATAGAGGCTGCGATCTTCTGATTTAGAATTTTATTTAACCTGTTATCTTATTAGTACGAAATATATACGGCAGTATAAAACAGGAAGCGACGCATCAAGAAGGTTGCATGACTTCTTCGTCAAGCGGGTAAACTCAGCACGCAAAAAAAAATCGTTTGTGCATCTCGATATAAGGACGCATCCATCCATCCGAAGAATCCATCCAATTGTCGTCCTTAATGATTGATGTTTTGCTACCGTACGTCATCGCGATCGTTTGAAAGCGGCTCCGTGGTGCAACGCAAATACATCACCTTGAAGATATTTACCGTCTCCCGCTTCTTTTTCTTGCCCATCGATTCGGCGCGAGCGTCCTTCCTTCCGACGACTCATGCTTCTTGGGCTTCTCATTATAGACGAGTCCTTGATGAACGAGTGCTCGCGGCAGCGATGGACATATTGGGAAAGCGTAATTTTCGATTCGCGCAAGAATTGCATTACATAATTATTTCGATAATATTTTTTTATGACGCTTATATTATGAAACGGAGAATGTCCGCGGCGTAGACAAATATTTCATGCCAAAATGTTTTTCATACCACAAACACATTTCGATAAAATTACGTACACACAAAATTATATGCGATAATAATATCATTACTTTAAATACTAAAATTATACTCCGTGAAGAATTGAGATATGATAATCGCGCGCACCAATACGGCTAATTTTCGTGCATTTTTTGCCACAATTACACGTCACTCGATACTCAATCTTGATATTGGCAGTTGAAATATCAACCAGACCGAAATGATACGGATTAATATAAAAACTCATGATGTATTAGAGGATAATGCCGCATCAGCGATCTTTTTCTATAGGTACCTTTCTCTGTCACTCTTTGGTCTTAATATAAAGGAAGAAGCTTTACGGCAAAGATGCACCAGTTTGACCGTGTTTCTGCCTTCGATACAACTGTCACGGTTCGTCGAACGGCGAATTCGTGCATGCGCGCTTATTAAAGCCTGTCAAGCGATACAAAAACGGCCGATCTGAAGTAGGCCTCGTGGTAATTATAACGAAACGGTCTCTTCTTTTTACCGGTAAAACGACTTTATGAATTTTTTTGCCAAACAATTCGCTTTACGGGAGTAACGTCTTTACGGCTCGAGGGACAAGCATTGCGCATCGCCTTGAAGGGATTCTCTCCTTTTCATTTCACGTCGGCGCTGCGCCGCGTGGTGTGGTCGGCCTTCCACTCGATGGAAAAGTCAGCTTCGGTTCGGCCGACCGAGAAAAAAGACGGCGACGGGTCCTTGAGACGATCGCGTACACGATCGCTTATTAACTTGTCAACCCTTCCAAAATCCCGGGACGAACGATGGGAACCAGCCTTGGGGTTATTAAAATGCGAAGGAAGCGTAAAACATTACGCTTCTCCTCTTTGTCGATGTATAGACAGAGATTTTTACAAAATAAATAAATATTTTTGTGTAGAAATGTAACGTGTATTGTAAATTTAATTGATTTAATCGTTTATTCAGTAGCGATCTAACTTCTTTTTTACACGCTTTATACGATCGCTCTTTAACAACCGTTATTTCTCGTTTTACGCGATTATCCTCTCTAACGAAAAAAAAAAAAAAAGGAACTTGTAGAACAGGCGACATCGTGGCGCGGCTCAATGCCCGCGCGGCTTTGTGATTCAACGGGAACGCGTTTAGCTGCACAACGGATGCGATCGGATTTAGCCGATTATCCGCGGGTAGCACGACTTCGCTTATGCAACCGGTCCTACGCCGTCATTGACGAGCCGCGCGACCGTTAGACCTCCAATATACGGGAGGGGGGGGCAAACACGCCCGCCCGGCTTTACTTGACGCTGACAAACAAAGTTAATAAGCAATACCGAGAGTGTTGTACCACCGGCCGTTACCGATGTTCGCCGCGGTGTAACATAATGGTGCGCGCAATGATCGGCCGGCGTTTGAATCGACCGTTTGCGTGTCAGAGGCACGCAAAACGGAGCTCCGTGCTTACTCATGTAAAATCGATAAATAGCGGTGACAATAATACACGGGGCGGTACATCGAGCGTAATTAAGTACCTCGACTTATATTTCAATCTTCGACGGCGTTTCTGCTTCACCGCCATTTTTACAGCGTATAGATTGCTTCGAGCAAAAGAAAGAGAAAAAGAAACGTTTTTTTTTTTTGCCGCTAATGGAGCAGTTGAGATAGAAATCAATTTAAGTGCCGAATAAAAGTCGCAATTTAAGGATCATATGAATTAATAGCAATGTGAAATCCTTTAGGTTTTTATTAATTTAATTATAGACTTTTACATCCCGATAAGTTGCGTCTACTGCAATACGTATGTCATAAATTTTTACATTTCAACGCTTCTGCATTTTTTCTTTTTCGTTTTCGATACATATCGATTACTTTATCTCGTACATAGAATATACATATTTATATCATGTGAAAGTTTCACTTGAATGAGAGAGTCTTTGCATATATCGATTGATTTATAATTGCAAGTTTTTACGCACAATGGAGTGTAGTAAAGCATATCAGGTTTTAATCGTTACGCCATGATTATGATGGAACATAATTTTTCGTAAAGGCAAATACACAATTAATTCATAATTAGTGATTCAACTAAAAACAAAACATATTAATTAATTAATTTATTAGACTAATAATTAGCAATTCAACCATTAATAAATAAAATAAATAAAGTACTACTAACAAAATACTAATAATAATTAGTAATTCAATAATTAACAAATTACCTCACTTGATGTACAACTAAAATAATATTTGGCAAAAGTTTAATTTAACTTTCGAGAGTTAATTGGAATTATTGGAAACATATCTTGAATGTATCCTCTTTTTTTTACATGTGACAGTAGTTGGTCGCTATCCTAAAAAAACTTGATTGACATTGACGTCTAAACGGCCAATTAAAAACGATAGCATATACGGAACAAGCTAATAGCCAAAGAAGATTACGACCGCATTTTTTCTAAAGGATATTATATTGTAAGATTTTATATTTGTATAATTTTTTAATAAAAAGTATGACAAGTTAGTATAAAAGTATGAAAAGAAAATAATAGCATATATAACGCATAAAATTAACGTGATATATAGTAATTATAATTTTTATGTTACGTCAGGGGAACTCCACGATTCCTTTCTTTCGAATCGGATACGTAATCAAGGAGATAGCGACGAGTTGGCTAGGGACCTTTTAATTTCCAAAATCTGTTGCCTAGCTCGAATGCATAAATCAGAATTGATAAGAAATAAATCTAAAGACTCCGCCGGGTCAAAAGTTGTTAAGTACTCCCATCTTATCTATCGTTTGTCAACACACAGACTTTGCTCCCTCGAAAGCTCTGAGGCAGCGATAAAGGGCCTAAGATTTTTCCCACATGTGTGATCGTGATAACTCCACCTCCTTTTCCCGAATGCGTGATCGCGGTATTTTCACCCCTTTTCCCGGATTGCGGTAACTCCGATTCCCTTTCCCGGAAATTTCAACCGTCGAAAATCGATAAAGGCCCCGCCACCAGTCAAAATTCGGACTCCTTCGAGCCCTATGTGAACCACGACAGCGCGCAAATCGATTTAGAATAGAATGGAACAACCCAGCCGAGATCACGCTGACCAAGCGAGATCCCTGGAACACTTCTGGACCAATTCAATCTCTACAAATAATGAGTCCTATTTTTCAATTAATTTCTATCCTCTGAATATCTCCCGTAGCAATCGTGGCGCAGAGAGTTGTGTGTCTGCTTTCGGTGCCAAAGACCCGGGTTCAAATCTGACTAGAGACAGCGGATTTTTACTCAATCGCTACCTCTCGAAAGGCAGTCCATCCTGTCCGAGAGTATGTACAAGGGGTAATAAAAAAAATACGGATGGTTGTGTTGATGATAGATAAAAAAATGTTTGATTCATTATTATGTTTTCTACATTTCTATGTTTATTTATAAACACTATATCCGTATTTTTTTATCACACCTCGTACATCTTGCCATAAATACCCCTTTAAATATTAGGCCGTTCGAAACCGGCGTTAAAACTGTACGTCTCGTGTATCTGTGTAAATTGTAAACAGCGCTGAGCGCACACCACAGAAATACGATATGGGGTTGCCACGCTTCTGACAAGAGGCAAAGGACACGGAAAAAAAATATCTCCCGATGCCTTCCTGTACCTACTTAATCCTTTTCTCTCTTTTCAATTAACTGGTTGCTTATTTCTTAGTATTTACAACAACTGCAATTGCCCAGCGATTTGCCGAATCAGATGCGCGGCTAAACGGCGGCATAATTGCCGAAAATGGAAAGCTTGCATGCTCCTGGCCAATCTCTCCTGTCGAAGAAGAGAACCACTGTGGATTCCTCGTGCAATTTTTTAAAAAATCTACATAAAAATCCACTTTTAGTGCAAGTAATTCTTTTATTATATTTATATTATACTTTAATTTCTTATATAATTGTCATAAATGGTAGTTTGTATAAATCTTATTTTATACAAACCAAATATTTTTTAGTAATGTAATAAATATTTTATATATCATGTTATTTGTAAACATCGTGAACAAACATCAATAACTACTTATAAATATCAATAACTCCGAAATGTCAGAAATTAATTTACATTAATGAATTAAAAATGCGAAGAAGCGTAACCAATTATTAGAACAGCAGTATCATCGGCAATAACTTTTCTTCGAAAAACCGTCATTTTATATATAAACCTCTAACATTTCTAATTGTAAGTTTAAATTTTTTTTAGCGATACATCATATTAATCGTTCGCTGTCTTTCAAAACAGAAATTAAAGAAATATAAAATTTGTTGAAAACAATTCATTCTAACTAATGTTCTACGTTCCTTTATACGATCGACCATGCCTCTCCGTTTAAATCACGCTTAACTGCGATCTTATGAAATACAGGAGAGATTGAGAGAACAGCATCCGTTCGAAATTTTCGCCCTGGAGGAATCCAACGCCGGGACGAATCGCGGAAAAGCCGGAGCGAACCCGAGTGCCACCGCGCCGGGCGATCGCGGCGAAGTGAGCGCGGTCCAGGAGAGCGATTGTAGCTTACCGTAGCTGCGCGAGCGCGCGCGCGCGTTCACGCGGCGTATTCGACCAACACACACACACACACACACACATACACGCGCGCGCGCGTTTCTCCTGTAGGCTCGATAGTTAAGGAACGATGCGGATGGCAGGAGTGAAAGGCCCACGCCCGTGCCTCGGGCTCCTCGGCAAGGGCGACTGGCCCCTCAGCACGCGCTCACGAACGCGTTCGCGCGCGCGGCACTCACCCGCACACACACCAGCGGCTGCGGCCCGGCCCGTGTGTATGTGCACACGCGGCGTGCATACGCGCGCGCAACGCGCGCACGTACACACGTAAAACGTGTGTCGGCACACGTGTGCAAGAGGCCATCCTCCGCGAACTCGAGCGCGGACTTCTTCGGGCCGAGCCGTTCTCTTCGCTCGCAGAATCCGGCGCTCGCTCTCTCGCTTGCCACACACATACACACACACACACACACTCTCTCTCTCTCTCTCCCTATCTATCTATCTATCTATCTTTCTCGCGCGCATTCGCGTGTACCAGGAATTCTTGAAGCGAAGTCATTTTTTCTTAATGATTTAATGGATTCCTTCATTCATATAAGGCGCCGGAGTCGACGGAAAGTGAGAGAGAACGTATTGATCTTGAGGAAATTCCCGCGGCTCGGGAAACACTTGATACGCGGAGAAATTATATGTTATATTAGGATACATCGGTGAGTATATTATTTTTAAGAAACAAGCACATACCGTTTGTTACGCGAGAAAGCTGTTAAATTATTATCTTCGAAACGTCTTTTATATTTCCGTATTACGAATATATACAACTTTATATTTTTGCATTACAATATATGTAATAACTTTTTTATATCTTTATATTATATATTTTTTCTTGTTAAAATCTAGAAATTAAATTCGTCACGATTGTATCTGCAATACTATTTTGTTGTTCCGTTTTTCTTTTGCAATAAATATAATTTATCGTTAATTTATGATAACGTGTATAACAAATGTTAACTTATGATATAACTATGATTACAAAAACATGTTGTTAACGCGATAAGAAATGTAAACTGCATCGAATTGACTACAGCATTGAGAGTAACATACAGACGTATAACGAAGGGATGTTCCTCCCGCTCGTAATTCTATTTACGAAATAAATAATTGCGCGCGCACACTGATGAGTCAGCCTCCGCGGTTTCTCAATGCAGAAGCAGAAGTCACCTGATGTTCGCGTACCCCGCTGAGGATCGTACTGAAAGGCGAAGAGGACACGTTCCCAAGGTATACTCCGTATCGATAGCATAATGCAGCCGTACGTCCCGTTTAACCCGTTAGCAGGGAGCAACTCTACATAAAAATCGTATCGCTCTTCCACGCCGCATTTATCCGCCGTAGGAGTAGCTCCGCGATGACCACCGATTGGGTTATCAACTTCATCGATATTAATACGTCCGCGCGAATATTTCTCGTTGTTTCGTGCACGTTCTCTTTATGCGCATTTGATCTTTGTTTGTCGAAATACGCGTGGCAAAGTTGTTATAAAATTATAATGTTTAATAAAATCTTTTTTTTTAGTAAGAGATGATCTATGGATGATGTATGACAGAAATATTTAAATTTAAAAATAAGTAATTTGTAGGAGAACAAACAGTTATTATTATTATAGTTATTATAATTTAGGAGAATAAATTATAATATAAAATAACATTATAATTTAGAAGAAGAATCAGCAATTAATTAAAAATTTAATTCCTTTTTGTATAGCAATCTATAATACGTCAAAGTTTCGCTTTCTAGATTATTTCACATTTGTCCCGTTCACGATTTATTGCTGATAGATATTTCGATTACTGTTATTACGATGATATTAAGTATAAATATTATTGCACCTTTTATCGATTCGATATTTTCCCAAATAATATTTCGATGTCGCAATATTATGTGTAGATCATCACGACATTGCCTGAAATGCCACTCTTATACTGCTTAAGAATCAATATATTTGACATTTCAATAATTCGTTAGTAAACATCAAATCTTCTTAATATGTCTATCTTATATCGTGAGCCCACGCGTTATATCCCCATTGATACACGAAGTATCGTCGTGTAGCAATCATTTCGGCAATCTGCATTTGTAACTTCAAGCGCGCGCGCGTCGGGTTTCGTAATTTTCCCGACGACGTTATTCAATGATTAATCAGCGATGATCTCTTTAAAATTTACCAATCCCAAGGCACATCCCGGTGTCTACGATTACGCGTATTATCAGACAAAAATAATCTAATATATACTTTCATTTTTAACATCTCGGAGATCTTTTAAAACGATTGTTGGACGAACACAGTGTTCCTTAATGAAACGGGGCTATCAATCGCAGTCACGTATATCGTATCGTTAAAGTCGAGTTCTCCTCGATACAAATATTCGGTAGGATGACTCCTGACAATGCGCTGCCCACTCATAAAAGGCAGATGTGCTCACGCAGCTCCGGCCCAAAAGGCAACCGTTAAAACAGATATTGATTTATTATTCATTCGTCAGGCACGTAAATTACGCGTATTCATAATCTCTCACACGCACACCGCGCTCGGCACTACACTTTATCTCCCGAGACAGATTAGATCGTCCGAGAGAGAGCCGCCTCTCTCGCCACCGAAACGCATGCTGACGGACGTTTACTATTCACTCACGATCATCCGATGCGATATTGCGCGTGCAATCGCAGATTGTTTGTATTATGAACGCTGAACAAGTGGCTCTGCTATGGATTGCCGTTCGCTTGAGATCGATAAATCCAGCGAAGTCCATCAAGCGGGTTTTGTCGATCCAGCGCTAAATAAGGCCATCCTTAAGGTCCGCATTCATATCTCGCGTTTAACATCTCTGATTCCGCTTCTTATCCGTTTAGTCTGTGTATGAATATGATATTTCGAGCGGCATACACAGAAGAGTTTTTTTAAATTAATTTAATGCACGGAATTTAATCCAACGTTATTTTATTTTCATAATCTTTTATTATTTGTTTATACATTTGATATTATTTAATGTTGTATAATATAATATTACCTACTTTAAAAAATTTCATATTTCAAAAATTACCGATATTTTTTAATACTTTCATTCAAGAAAAGTTTCTAAATTAATTCATAAGTCATTTAAAATATGCGTTAAATACGCACGTTAGTTAACTATTTTTCATAATTTGATCTTGCACTTAAAACAACTTTAATGTAGCATTAAGTAAAACAGGAATTACACGGATATGTAGGTTTTTGCTCTCACTACCCGGTAGTAGTTAATCGTGTCCTCACACATGTCACCGCGATCGATTGCCGCGGATCAAACGGAGCGATCGGACAGATCGAGCGAGCGAGCGATCGATCGTGTGGGATCTCCTTGATCGCTGTAGGCGACGATACCGGAGGTACTAGCGATCACGGATGAGAGTGGGTGGAGTCGCGACTCTCGTTGCTCAACGAGAGTCGATGTCCTCGAGAGTTATCGCGATAAGAAAGGCCATCCTAAGGACACGCCCGGCTCCGGGAGAAGAAACGCGATAACGATCGACATCGACTCTCCTGGTACGCGCGCTCTCTCTCTCTACGCACTCTTCATACGATGACGAGAGAGAAAGAGAAAGAGAGATATGCTCGATTTTAAAACACTGCCACTGAACAACTCGTTATCGCAGCTGTTTTACAAGCAAGATATAATACCTAGTTGTTTTAAGATGGGCAGTGAAATTTCCTGATAAGAGCTTTCAAACTGGAAATAGCTAGATAAGAAGAATCCAAACAACATTTGATAAAATTCATATACTAATTAATTAACATATGTTATTAATTCAATTAATTAACATACGTTATAAATTTTTTAATATATTTTTAGTGTGATACCAATGTTGTGTAAACCATCTTTTTTCTTATGCTAATAATATAAATGTAGAAATCTATAATAGATTTTCATAAACATAATTTAATTATGTATTTTTAATTCGTTGTTTCCAAATAATATGTACTTGCACGATGTGATATGCTTGGATATATTTTATTCAAGACATTACATTTCGGTTTATTAGTTTTTTCTAGCAACCAAGAGTTACGAGCTTGTCGACAATGATTTCGTTACGTTTCCGCTTAAGGAGACGTCTGTTGTGTATTTATCAATCTCACCAGTAGCTCACGAAATCGTCTGCTGTCAGTTATTTTCTTACGATTAATTCATCAATTGAAAGAATATTTATCAGTAAATTATTTAAAAATATATTTTACAAAACATTGTATTAAATTTGTATCGAAATTAAATTTGTTTTTTTCTTCAATAAAAATTATAGAACAAATAAATTTATAATAAAAAAGGAACTGTGTAACTAAAAGAATTTTATCGATAAAGATAGTATATGAAAATAAAATTTTTCTTTGTAAAATGAATTGTTTTTTCGAGAGAAAAGCATTCCTATTTTTAAGATATTTATTGTATTTTAATGTATTAATATATTAACTCTAATGTAGCTATGACGTTTGCGAGAGAAAGCAAGACTACCAAGTACTTCCGCTTGTGCATATTAAAACTAATTACTTACATCTCTTACTAGAACTCGTTTCTGAAAGAAATACGCGGTCGATCGACAATTTGGAAATCGTGCATAGAAATTTCATTATTGGTTTCAGAATCTAGTGTTCGCAGAATTTGGAGCGAAAGATGGACCAGTCAGAATACAAAACAATTTATAGATTAACACAAACTTATGTCTGCCTAATTGATTTTTTCTTGTTGTCGAAAATAACAAGAACACCTTCGAAATCTTAAATAACTTTCCGCGTATCATTATCTATTCCTCCGAGAATCCAATAACTTTTCAACTTACACCGATAGAAACATGCGCGAGCACATATATATAGGTACGTTGCTATCCATTCGTATAATCGTTCGTAACGTAATCGCAAACTGAGTCACAGAGTAAACAGAGTTCCCGCGGCGAGAATTTTAATTTACGAAGCGTTCAAGCATCTATTGTCAGAAATATGAAATACATCCTTTCGGATTCCGGCTATTGTACAGTGCACGGTTAACTGATTACGAAACGGGATTATTTACGGAGCCGCGAAGTTATGACTGTAATTAAGAAATCGCAAATCGTGCATTGTGTACTCCGCGCTTACGAGCGCGCGTAAGTTCAATATGAGTGTCGATGAAAGAATATTGTTAAATTGATTTCACATGGATGGAGTCCCCCTTTCGAAACGCACGAACACACACACAAAGGATCTGACACATCTGGGCGCGCTATCTTTTGTTGCCACTTGGCAAATCGGTGCAAAAACAAAACTTGTCCGGATCAATCATCTCGCCCGAAGAGGTAGAAAGCGTTGCAGTGTTGTTCACATCGCTACATTTTCGCTATACATTTGCATGTCCTGTTCGCGAACACACTCGGGATACGGCATATACGCGCCTCATAACACATCGTGTAAAAACGCGACGCCGCGCCGAATCAATTCCTGCCTGTGGCAACACGCTCACTGCATTGTCGACATAACGGAAAGCTGTCGAATCTATGATCCTCCCATCCGTCGCCATCTACGGCGAGTCCGAAACCATTAATCTGAATGGATTATAATCCTCCGAGCGAGCCTTTTAAAGAGCTCAACTGGCGTGCCCAATGTCTTTCTGAACGCTGCATGTAAAATCTTTCTTTTATATTAATTTCCTATATACGTGCTATTTCTCTGATTGCAACCAGCATGCATAATGTATCAAGTAAAAAAGAAGGAATGGAAAATATTAAATTATGAAACATCTCTCTTGACTTGGCAAAAAAATAATAATAATATGAAATAAAAGTTCTTTCAACAAGAATAATATTCCAGATTTTAATCTTTAATCTTACAAACTCGAGTGCAATCTATGAATTTTTTTTGTCACGCCTCTGCCATTACGATCGGGACGTAACGCGATGCTGTTGCGACAGTTGTTTTTGTTCGGAAAACTGGAAACTCTCGGACGAATCGACATCGAAGATCTAGAGAACACCGGGAAAAGAGCGAGAGAGAGAGAGAGAGAGAGAGAAAGAAAAAAAAGGATTAACCGGTTTAATCAACAAGCAGATGCAGATGTCTTCTGCCACGCTCGTGTGCACTTTGTAAATAACCGCGTAATGACAAGCTGCTACCGGGATAGCTCCGACGACGCGACTCCGAAGGAGGAAGAAGGTAGGAGCCGGAGTGGGCGAGGTGGAGGACGAAAGCAGAAGACGAAATGAAATTAAAACAGCGCTGCCATCGTTGACGGGGGCTCATTTATAGAAGGTCGTCATGGCGAAGCCTCACGGAAACCGGAGCAGGTTTCGGTGACCTTGATACCGTCGACGATGATGTTTCTCCTACATCATGATGATCACGAATGTCATATCGAGTCAGTGCAATTACGCGTAAATACGTCTTTCAATATACCGTAATATCAACGTAGAACTATATATATAGACATATTACATGTACTCTTTAGGTATTAATAGAATTAGTTATTACATGGTACCTTTTTTTGAAAGATATAACGCATCGGTATTAAATTTTTAGCGAGAGTGCTAAAGTAACTGGAATAAGTAAGATGAATAAAAAAATCGACGTGAAACAGAACAACATTTTGACATGCTAATAGAAGAAAAAATATATCAGAATCGAGAAAAAGATGAAATCTCTAATACCGCGACGCGGCGCGGAGGGGGATGGCGGGGGCAGGCAAGCAAGATTGCAATAACCGATTTATTTTTAGCATGCACGATATCGCGGCGGGATTCGATCGCGACCCGCGGCGTCCTCGGATCAAAACAATCGAAGCGGGCACGGAGGAGAGCCATCGGCAACGCGAAACTACGCCGCTAATCGGCAAACGATCTCCGCAACGAGCATTGCGCAATACCGCCGCGCCGCGCGGTGGTAGAGGTGGACCGCGATATTTCAAGAACTTTCAGCGGTAGACAAACGCCACGAAATTATAACTTAACGAGGAAGCACTACAGGATACCGCGCCGATAAACATTTTGAAATATCGCGGGGTAACGTAAAAGAGCGCCTCGGGGACGAACGAGCAAAGGGGGTTGCGAGAATCGTGCGCCGATATGGAGATAACGCGAGTAAACACTTACGCGATGCTGTAAACATCTATTCTAATTAATCGACGTACGTAAATATCATTGCCGCGTGTTATCTTTTTTGAAACTAAATAGATATTTAATTATTGTGAATTTTTTATTGTAGATACGTATTATATATAAGAATCAGAGTTTTATTAATAAAAAAATTTCTAAAACATTTTTCTATGATTTTTTTAATTGCAATATTTTTAACATACCACTTTATTTATACGTCATTCTTTTAAAATAAAGCATTTAGTTTTAAAGGCGATACATATATTTTTAAATTATGTGTTTCGATATCATTTACAATCTTTTATATAAAACTAGCAAAAACATTAAGAATATACTTTTAATAAAGAAAATTCGAAATATTTGCTCCATTTTATACTCGTATATGAATAAGTCATTGAATGCAATACCATTGTAAATATTTTAAAAAATGATAAGATTGCGCACGAAATTTTTCACGACGCTGAATACGAACGTTCCGGTGTTGCTTTCAGGAGAAACGGAGTCTGCCGTTGGTTAATATTAATTGGATTACAAAGGGAGATGGAGAACGAGGAGGATCCAGCAGTCATGCGATGACCACGGCGACGGGGGTCGCCGGGGTCACTCCCCGATTGGATCGTGCAGTTTCCACGTAGAAAATCGCTCCGCGTGCTGCAACTGCAACTGCAACTCCGTGCCCCACCGCGGAGTGAATGCCTATTACCGGAGCGAGTGGAAGCGGCACGATCGATAGATCGGACAAAAACCGGGAAAGTCATCGCTACCATTCCGTGCCCGCGATCTGTGATTTGGCCTCTCCTAAATAATAGCGCGATCGTTCGTTAATGAATAAATCAAGTCCAATAAGTCTGGGCAAAATGCGCGTTCTCTCTCGATCGTCCCGCGCATTGTCGATTGCATCCGGCGCGTGCAGGCGAGCGAGCACGTGGCGTTGCACGAGGGCTGCACGATAATATTTCTATTCTTGGCGCTCTCAATCGTAATTTAGACGCATTCTAACAAGATTTTGCAAAGGCTAAAGTAACATTAACAGATCGTTATCGAATGCCGTTTCTTGAAAAGTGTAATAAATCCACAAATTGGAATAAGCCATTCTTTATAACGTTTATATCACCGCGTAACCGAATGATTAAAAAGAACTTTCATTTAGGTATGTGAATTTTTTTCTAACCAAATCGACACGAATAATACAATGGAATGTAGCGAAATTTTTTTTTAAATAGAGTATTTGTCATACCTACATAGAACTCTAACAAAGTGTACATACGTGTATACGTGTGCATTTAACAGTTCGAATTTCCTAGAATCTCTATAAATAGCGGCGAGAGCGTTTCACTACTCGCGATCCGGCAGAATATTCGCCTCGGTAAGGCGATCCGTTCGTACGGTCTGCCGAGCCTCCGAGCGATCCAGAATCTAATCCGCGCGCAGATGCCCCTGGGCTTAGAAAGGCGTGGTGCCACGCCGGTACCACGTAGGAGAGGTGTCGTCACACGGTGCCCCGGGACGACGGTTACTGGCGTGTAGGTGGATCTACTACGTTGCTGTTGTTCACCTCTCGTGTTGATCGCAGCCGGCAACCGTCGTCGCGTCGTGTCGTCGTCGCCGCCGCCACCACCGTGCGGCCGTCCGAGATCACGTTCCGTAATTAGGTCGAACTTTAATGGACTCCGAATAATCGGGCTGTCATCAACCGGATGGACCACGCCGTGCGCACCGAGAGACCCGAGGACCAGGAGTATATTATCTGTATTATTTCTCAATGACGTAATGACGGGGCGGACATTAAGGTCATCGCGGTGTGGTACCAACGGCGGCGACGCGCGACAGCGGGACACGATGAGTCCGTGGAACTGAAAAGGGGAAATCGCGATAATCAACTCGCGTTGCGTAACCCGTGTCCGTGCAAAAAGCGCCGACACATTCCCGAGACGTCCGATAGCGTCGGCTTTTTAAAGCTTCCCGACGAAATCAGCGTCGGTGAATCGCCTTACGGTTCTTTACGCTTTTAAACTCCCTCGATTGCATACTGACGAAGCGTTATCTTGTTTTGTAACTGTTATTGCTGGCGATCGCTTGCCCAACGATTCTCATTGTAATCTGCCGAGAAAAACGTGTTCTTTTTCTTTTTTTTATCAACCGCCGTTGTGCCAACAGGCGGGAAAAATCGTATTTATTGCCACAGAATGGTTGATAAATTTTTATTCGTACTTTCGTAGTAGTATATAAGAAAGGATTTAACGTTCGCTTCAACGTGGCTCCGTCACGCGCTTTCGAAATCGTCCGGTCGGTTAAATTTCGTGCGTCGTCTCTTTCGACAATCGCGACGACGAGACGCGAAGCTACGAGGCAGCGTGATCGCGCGATTTCCCAGCGGAGAAACGTGTCACAATGACACGAACACGTATGCCGCGAGGGATCTCGTCACCGATCTCGCGTGATCCGACGCAGATAAATCCCAGCATCTCGGGCATCTCCCAGCTTCGTACAGAAGGATAGATAAAGAGGGGAAAAGAGAGAGAGATACATATATACATATATAGAACACAGCGTTGGAATAGAGAGAAGAGGACGGAGAGAGGCGGAAAGAAAGAGAGACAGAGAGGCGGCGAGCATTGTGGCGCGATGATGCAACTGCAACTCCGCCCCAGTTTACTCGCGGAGGTCTCGCGTATATACGATGAAGGGAAGCAGGGAGAATAGAGAGGAAGAAAGGAGAAAGAGGCCGCGCGCGAGCGGCATAGGCCGGGCTTATTCACGAGGAACGGACCGATAAATCCGCGAGATCGTTGCTACCTATTCATTATTTTGCTAAACGTCGATCGCCGAGGCGCCAAGGCCATCGCGGCGCGCTTACTCTCCACGCCACGCTGGATTATTCCGAAATATTACATCGATTTTAATGAGGATGCGTGGGTGGCGCGAGCGTTAGAAACGCGCATTAAACGAGCCATGTGTTCCTGTGGCGATATGCAAACGATATGCTCTCCGGTGCATAATTCATGCGTTCGAGAGGATCGGGAATAAATATCCTTCTTCAGAATAAAATTCACGTTTTTGTTGCATGACGTATATGTATATGTACGATAGAACGTCTTATCGGGGACGAGTATGCATCGAGCGCGTTGAAAGGCTAATAGAGGAAACATTTAACGATGATATAGTGAGCTTTAGAAGCCGCGGTTTCGACCGCGTATATACATTATACTTGCGTAAATGGCGTTAATAGATCTCTGATCGCGCCGTCCTCTAAAACGCCGACGAGCGACACTGTGAGTCTGTGACGCCGCCGCCTGCACGTATAACGTCACGCGACGCGAAAGGACGAACGCGCGCATTGTCGCCTCACGGAGAACGTCTTCCTCCGTGCGAAAGGAATTAGATCGAGCGTGCAAATAACGCTCTATAAGTGCCGACATGGCTTTAAACTAACAACGGAGTAACGGAGCACAAAGGAAATGCTTTTATGCGCGCGCTTCGATCAAAGAATTCTCCCCTCCCCCCACCCCCGAGTGTCTATCTGCGAGCGTTCGTCGGGGTCGAGCCTGAAAGTATACGATATAATGCAGTGCGCACGCGTTTCACGATGTATATTTATGATTGCGGCGATCCATTATCTGCCGATGCGATCGTCTATTTAATTACGGAGTGGTATAAATAGACCGTGATAAGCGCGTAAACAGACGGCGCGCGGCTTGCCCAATGCCGGATCTAACAGCGACATCGGTGTAGGAAGATAATATCAGGTTGTACCGTACAATTATCATTATTTACTCGCGGCTTTAATGTCGCTCAATATCCGATATTCCCCCGGTAATTAAATTAATTTCAACATTTTCCACGCAACTGGCACACGCTCGCGGCGCATCGAGCGCGTCTGTCTGCTATCGACGCGAACCGATAACCGAACCGTTAGCGAGCTTTTATAATTAAGTCATAAATTCGTAGGGGAATTAAAACAAATAGAAATGTAAAACGGGAATTTAACTCGTTAATTGAACTACGCTTCCATGGTTTCCTGGAAAATTAGTAACGATAAGATATAAGGCAAATAAAAGGTTTATAACTCGTCTTCTCGTTGCGAGGATAAGATATAAGGACATAAACGTCGAGGTACGTATAAATGAAATAATTGACACAAACAAAATTATATAAATGTGCTTTAAGTAATGTGACAACTCGTCCTCGCGTTGACAAAAATCGAATGATTTTTATCGCGCAGAGAAAATTAACGGTAAAATGCATGTGATCAAAATGTACCACAATTAATAGCGAGAGAGAGAGAAATGAGAGAGGCCCTCCGCCCGATTTATCGCAGATAGTAGATACTCTCACTCGTTAACGCTCGTCAGAAGGAGAGCAGAAAGAGAGAGAGAGAGAGAGAGAGAGAGGTGGGGGGAAGGAGGAAGAGCGGGAAGGTGAGCGAGAGCGGCTCTCACGAGGGTCGGAGGAGAGTACACGTGAGCGCGTTGAGGAAGGCCGAGGGGGCGAAGGACGGTAAAATGGCGATAAATTTAGTTTAACGTTAGAACCGAATCGCGCGCGCGTTAGGGCTGGTAGGTGTAGGCGGTTGTATTGCCTGCGCTATGGCGACCCGCCGCCGCAGAGGTATTGCGCGCGCGGAGCAGCAAAGGAATTTAGCCTTATAAATCAGCAACATGACTGCGCGGCGTGCCACACCTTTCCCTTCTTGGGGCAATCACGAGTCGTCACCGTATCGGCAACATCCCCGGCCGGCGCGCAGAGCGGCGCAGCCTGCTCGTCCTCTGGCGCGCGCGCGCGCTCGCGCGAAGTCACTCGGTCTCTCTTACGTGGCGGCCGTAGGGAATCTTTCGTAAACGCAGCCGAGAGAGCGCGGAAAAAGATTCAAAGAGGATCCGAGAAGTACTCGGACACATCGACGTCGGGGAGTAACGGTAAATTCTACGGGGTGGTCCTGAACTGACATCACGTACCTCGAGGGTTAATCTTTGTAAAAAAAGATGGATCTCCATTTTTTTTTAAATAAAAATTGTTTTTATCTATAAACGATTGGAATGGAAAAAGTTCTTGCGCAACGTGAGCTTTCAACGTAAGAATTCGAACGAACGACGATACTTTATCTTGATTAATACCGTTTTATATAGACAAGACTTTTTTATTTAATGTATAATTATTAAAATATTTGTTTATTTTTTGAAGATTGAAAAGTCATGCAAAAAAGGATCGTCTTGATTTTCTTTATAAAGTGCCGTTACATGAAGTTTATGCGGCAATTTAGATACGCGATACAGAGCTCATTTCGATATAAAGTATCACGATACCTCTTCGCTGTTTCTATTCTATTCTACGCTTCATTACCATATAACGCGTTAATTGACAATTGCTCGTTATTAACCATAATTACACGTTACTGACCGTAAAATGCATAAACGATTTTTTTTTCTCTTAAAAAATCTTTAGAAGTAATATTGCTTGCATAAAGTTTATTCTAAACGCATATATCTTTGCAATTCTTGTTCACGTAAATAATTAATATTAAGTACTTTGAGTATACTTATCACTATGTAAATTAATCGTAAACTTGTTTATTATGTCGGCGAAATTTTCAATCGCGAGGTTCTTTCTCTCGGTAATGATAAAGAAGTTTACTGTCGACACGCGTACAAACGCGTCTCTATCGATGATACTTATGCGATACGAGATTTTTCTCGCGGCAAAAAACGAGGTTCGAAGAAGTGATTTTCAACAACGGAAACCGAACGCGAAAGTATCGTAAAACGTCCCTTTCGGCGACAAGAAAACCGACCTGACTGATATTCGATGTAAAAACGAACAGAATAAGTGCGGAATGTGGGACAAACATCGGCGGCACATGCACTGTTAAATCTATTGTTTCAAATTGAACCTTATTTAAGTCGCCACTGCTCCTACTTAATAAATAGTTATTTTTAACTAAAACAATATAGTTACTTTTAAATAAAACAATAGAATTTAACCCAAATTTGGGTTAAATTTAAACTGTTTTAAATTATTTAACTCCATTGTTTTAGTAAAAAATAATTATTAAATAGAAGCAGTGGCGACTTAAATAAGGTTCTGCAATTTAACATTATAGATTTAACAATGTGTGAGAGCAGAAAAGCAGACAAAGCTTCTACCTCGAGCCTTTATAATGGATCTCATTTTTTTTTATTGTGCTCACATTTTTTCAATTTGTTAAAGTCAATTAAAAAATTTGCATCAATAGAATCCGCGATAAAAATACGCGACGACGTGCATATTAATGTGCCTTTTCTAGCACGATTAATTCTCGCTCTCGAGATGTTATTTGCGTTACACGTACGGTATCCACATATAATAGCGCCTTAATTGAGACGTCCAGAGGCGGAACATCGATTTGTACACGGTGGTCGCCATCGAACCTCGATCATACGTTAACTACGTACGCTCCGCGGACGTCGATAACAAAAAAATACGCATATACGCTCCTCGTTAATAAAGTATACGGGGGCGACGGTGCTTCATTAATAATCGCCGTTTCCTTCGTTAATCTGGCGGAGAGCGCGGCGTAACGTGTCCGAGAGCAGACCGGTTCCGATCGGCTAGAGAGTCCGTCTTAATTGGCTCCTGCGGAGAATACCCGTATTATAGTGTTGTGGGTGCACAATGCGCTCCAGTACGTACCGGCCGGTCGACGTGGACACGTGTGAACCCACGCATGTACACGTGCATACAGCAGCCTTCGACGAAATCTTATTACAATTCGAGTCTTCCGTATAGAAAACCTCCCCCGACCGAGCTTTTTTCCCTATTAGCTTTAATGGAAAAGCTGGAATCGCCATCAATTTAGAGGGCAGTAAACATAAAGAATAAGTACCGATGTGCGTACGTAGGGCTAGAACGCAGCGGAGCAAAATGATGATGGCAACGAAAATCACCGACCATATTGCGCACGTTTTTGTTGCTTTTACACATTTTTATCGTTGATCCGACCGGTATAACGTGGTTCTTTCTCTGCTTGCTTGAAATTCAATTTCCTTTCCAAGCGCAGTTCTTGTTGGCATCAAATAACAAACAAGAGATCAAGTGTGGATTTAGATATTATTTGTTTCTACTTCATCTACATTTTGTTAAGATAAGGGTATAACTTAATTTAATTAATTTTATAAAAATTGTATATGTATGTATTTGATAACACTTATTTATGTTATCAATTTTTAGATAGATAGTTATTTTCTAGATAAAATATGTAAAAGTATTAAAAATAATAAGGTTACAAGCTTTTCTAGACTAATAAATCTAGATTATTATAGATATATTAATAAATAAAGAAAAATATACAGGTTTTACTAATAAAAAATATATACACGATGCATTACTATTTGATTAGGAATACTTAAAAAATGTGATAATTATTAGTGACTTCAATTTTTGCTTCCATTTCTTTAAAATAAATATAAGTGTATATAGAGTATAATATAATGCGATCATAATAATTTATCTACTTTTTTTAAACAGTATTGCACATAGAAAGTAGTATTAATCCTGTGAGAATTAATACTGCTCTTTATTGTGAGTCTTTAAGAATCGTAGTCCGTAAACTTTCTAAGCGCATTCCAGGATGTTACCTATAGGTACCCAAAGGACACTGCAGCAGTATAGAATACTGCTCATGTACAGTGTACGAATAGCCGGATATCGTCATGTTATTTATGTTGAGAAAATGTCTCAAAGGACTTTCGTATTTAAATCTTCGTATTGAAATATATATATGTCATTCGATATTGATATACCATAAAATACGAGTATAAATAATTTAATACCAAGTCAAGGCGTCATTACGTGTTTCCTGTTCTCTACAGTAGAGTTTCTTATAAAACAAAAAGAAATATAGAAAATCATCTACACTTAGTATCGTAAATCTGTTATAAAGCACAATAATTCAAGCGCATTACCGGCCGATTGTAATCAGGTTTGCCAGAACGGGGGATGCGTGCATGTACGCGCCGCGCCGCGCCGCGGGATCTCTCGGGCGAGCAATTCACACGTTTCAAGATTCAAGCTGCTACCCGGCAGAAGTCCGGGTAATGACGATCTTAAATACGGATAATACCGTTCCACCTATTACGGCGGTACACTTCTCACACCGTGGAAAAGCAGTCGCGCCGTCACCGGCGTTGTGTTTGTCGCCTAGAAAACCGGCCTGTGGAGCCGCATATGCGTGACCCGTCCTTAAGTATCCGCGATCCGCGGGGCCGGGCTAAAGGTAAATGTTAAAAGAGACACGTCGTGGCACGCCGATCTGCATAATTATATTCACGCGTTACATAACGCCGGTTATCCGGTTATCTGACGTCGTTGTACGTGTACCGTTTCACCGTGAAATCTCTTCGCTCGCTCGCGTACGTACGTACGTACGTACGTATGTACATCCCGGCCGTACGTACGCCTATCTCACGCGTGCGAAGTGTTCTCACGGGGCGAAGGGACGGCCAACTCCGTGAATCACCATGAGCGACCACGCGCGTGTGCAGGCTTTACGAGGCGTTTTCGGTACCGACCGCGCGAGACCGAACACGGTTTCGACCTTTGCCTTCGAGAAACTCTCTTATCGCCGTATTCTCGCTACGCAACTGATGTACCTCCCTACCTCGCCGCGGAACTTATTCGCAGGAGAGACTGTTAGCAAAATGTATTGTTTGGCGACGAAAAGTATCTAGGAAATCTACGATGTCACCTCCTCTCTCGTAATATCACGTCCATTGTAATATTACGTTATACGCGTATACGCGCGCGGTTAATAACGCGCAGAATTTTCTCCCACAAAGGACAGATGTGGTAACGACAAGATGCGCGAGAGAGATTGTATGTAAATAAACTCGATTCACTTCGTGTAGTCCGATACGTTCTCCCCGTGTGTGCGCGCTGAATATAAGTACGTGTATAACACTGAAGCAACAGCGGGAGGAATGTGCCGCGCGCTTATAACGCTCGTGGAAAACGCATTGGATTTCGAGGAAACTTCCCGCGGAGGATCTTGCGCAATATTTTCTCCTGCCAGACTGTGACTCACTACTCCGGATACCAAAAAACGGATCCGAAGTACTGGATGTACACAGCGACAGTTCGATCGCGTGGCGAGCGAGAGAATTGAACGATCGTGTAACAAAGAAGAGATTTCTGATATGCAATTTTACATGTGTAAAAATATTTTTTAATGCGTTGCACAACTTGTGTACACTGTGTGAATAACTTTAAATATTAATTATTCAATTACTTAAAATCAGCATACCTAATAAGCATCTTATTTCTTCGACAGATCTCTTACCAGAGAAAAGAGAATAAGAACAGTGCAATTCGAGCTTGATTTATATCATCTACATGTTAAATCTGTTAATGAAATTGTCAGAAAATAATTGAAATATTATCGGGCTATCTAGGTATCGATTCGTTGATAAAGAAACTAAACATTTAATATTACATACGGAGCATTAAAAAAACCGTAGAAACTGGAGAAGGATAAAAAGCGAGCGAGAGAAAGAGAAAAAGAGAGAGAAACAGAAGTAAGAGGCCGAAGATGCAGGGAACGAAAAGGAGAACGAAGCGGATCCTGGCTATAAGCAAGCAGACAGTCACGTTGCTGACTGCCGGTTCGCTAGGCTGCTTTCCTGGCGACACGCCCTGCCCTGATAACACCCACACTAACAAAGATAACCCGGTATTAATAGATGTGCGTCCTGGCGCTTTCGCAATTCCGGCTGCGCACGACCAGCTCTGCCACACGGATACGCGCATGCATATATACATACGCCCGCGTGTAACAATCCCGCGTACGTGTGCATCGCGATCTACAGCGTAATGTAGCCGCATCGATTGCACCTACGACGGAAACGTGGAGAACAAGAGTAGAAATACGAGATATCGCCTCGCACAGAGGTGCATTATCTTCTCGCGCCTGGCGAAGGTAATTTTGCGTCATACCAAAAATTGTGTATTTAATATTGGTATCGGCTTAAAATATACTATATTTAATCAGAGGGCAACAAAATATCTCTTGTGCAGGCAAAACAATCTATATCCGTTCTTTAAAAAAAAAAAAAAAAGAAATCGGACTGGACGGAACGATAAAAGCGTGAGAAAGCAATCAAACACGAGACGATTAAATGTTTCCTTAATGACACAATAGTTTTCTCCGTTTCGCAATATACCGGGTGGCCTGTGTAACCGCGAGCGGCTTGCGTCGCGCGAAGGAAGAAAAACGATCTGCTAGTTATCGGGAGGACAGCAGGAGGAGGGAGGGGGGGAGACTTCGGTAGCCCACAGAAATACGGTAACGACCGCTTGTTACCGCAACGATATATTTTCGCGCTCTCGCACTCCGTTCTCGGATGCATTTAATGTGCGGCTCTTAAACGGCCGGCAGCTCGCTACTACATGTTAGAGTGTCGCCGGCGAAGCGGGTCGCGGAAAAGCTGATTTGCGCCACGCCACGGGAACTGGTCGACGCCGCGCCGCACGGCGCGCACACACGTTGAAGACGGAGAGAATTCCTTACGTCGGACGGAGAGAAAACGAGCGCGCGGCTCGTTGAATTCGCTTCCACCCGGCGCTATAACGATAATTATCAATTACACGTCGCACACATCGCCGGCCGCGCAAACTAATGGCGGCGGCCGTGCACGCTCGCACGCATCTGCGTGCACGCACGTATGTACCGCACATGTGCGTACGCGCCGATAATAATATAAGTATGTGTGCGCGTTTTAAGACGTAATATATAAAATTGCGCGCGCGGATCGCTTAATACATTTCCGAGAGAAAAGTTGCGAAATTTGCAGATTAAATCTGATTGTTTTATACGGCGATTCGTTCCACCTTGAACGTAATCGAGTTCTTGCGAATTATCGCACACTCCGTATACAATAATATGCAATATACATATTATGTACTTCTTAAAATTTTATATAATATCAATAAGGTCACGCCTTGCATTTCTCTGGAAAAATAATGTAATTAACAGCTACTTTGTTTAATTCCGAGCAGTTATCGTTGTTATTATTGAATATATATACATATATCTGTGCAGATTAAATTCCAGTCATTCCTGCAGCTGATTTTTGTCACTCCGTACATTTATAGTAAACATTTACGCAAACACAGACGTCGATTTATAAAATTTTGCAGCTCGACTGAACTTGTTACATATTATTAAATCCGCGTCGTACGCAAGACGTCCTTTAAGTCATGCCCTTATAATAATTATAGTAACATGCAAATGCATACCGGTCAAACGTGCAAGGCGCAATGTCTTCGAAGCGTTATAGAAACTAATTGATATCGCGGGAGTCAACCGGTCTGACAACATTAATTTGTCGATTGCAGCAAATATAAATGACTTCGATTCGCTTATCCGTCACTTTAGAGCCGCGTTAAAGCCGGATCGTAGCGCCTTTTTGCCGCGGTATTAGTACACGCATACGGCGACCGGAGCTATCGCTACCGCTTGCTTACTCCCTTTTTTCCCTTCTTTTTGTATCAGGCGTGAGTTCTGGTTTCGCAAACAGAACTCGTTATTTCGTTATTAGATTTCCCTGCGACTTGCTGTTACTTTAGGACCGCGCGTTAAGAAATTCACTCGCGTTTATAGAAACGTCAGATATATTCGCAACAGAGATAGAGCGACTTTTGTACATCATCCTGTAATTTTCTGCTACCAAGATACATGTGAAATCGCGCCGTTTATTACTGCAATTAATACATGTATCGTTTAGCAACGCTCGCTTAAATCTTAAATCACCGAAATACCACGGGTCAGATTCCAGGGTTGAAGTATAGCATTAATATCAATACGAAGGTACGGTACAAAGTGCAGCATGAAAATTGCATGGTATCTCATCATAGGATCTTACAGGGGCATCGAATTCCTAAGTTCGTGATATCAATCGGCGCAACCGACAGAACGTGATCCTGGGAAAGAGACGCGCCTGTTTTCTTTCCTCCCGAATTAAAACGACCGTAAACGCCGGATATTAAGGTGGACGCGATTACGTACTCGTGAAATTATCCGCATAAGGTAATTAACAAAAATTACGTTACGAGGAAAGCCTGCTTTTCACGGAAGGCACTTTTACCAGTCAGACAAATACAGAAAGAAAGAGAGAAAGAAAGAGAGAAAGCCGTTAATCGGATTACTCGTTTCTCGTGTAATGGAGGCGAGGGAGAGCCGCGATCTCTTGAAGCGAAGGAAGTCATCATGTTGCAAATGACCTCTGCCTACCAGCGGAATTAGCGGATGGTCTTCAATCCGGGAGTAATTGTAGTGCCACGTAAGAGATACTTACGCCCGGCAGCGCGATTGCACAGATCCCGCCGAGTGCAAATCCCTAAAGCCTAAGTATAGAAAGGAACTTATTGTTCCGCGCGCGAATCCATGCAGACAAATGTTCCAAGATGTTCTAGTCAGTAATGTAATCTCAACTTTTTTGCTGCTTAATATACTTAAGAATTAAAAGAATCATATATTAAATAAAAAACACAACTATATACTGATTTCAAAAATTTCCAACAATATTTCCAGCGGCGAATCAAACGTCTCTCAAAGGAACAATGCTCTTTGAAGCTATAAAATACGAATCTTTGTTATAGAAAGGATATAATGAGCTACGAAAATCACTTTCGAACGCCAGTGCTATCAAGCGATATCTGAAATTCGATTTATGTAAAAGATTGAGGGATAGGGGACTTTTCTCCTATTTGCAATACAAACATCGATCTATCCTATGTGTTTCTCATCGAGAAAATTGCCGTAGCGCTTCGCGAGTGGACATACGTTCGCGGAGGAAACAAGTCACCAACATGATATTCCAATTAATCGTACGTCAGTGCCAGCGCAATTAATCAATCGGGTCGGGTAACGGCGCTAGTTTTTGCGATCTTTAATCGGCAAAACCTTCGAGTTGACACACGACGGCGAGGCGCGGACCGGCGCGGCGTTAACTATATGCACTTTGCAACATCACGTCACCGCGCGCGCGCGCGTGAGAGAGAGAGAGAGAGATCTCTTTTTTTTAATCTCACTTCGCGCGCGGTATCTCTCGAAAGGGCGAAACTCCCGGGTGTGGAAGGACGATTTTTAAAGGAGACCCGCTCGCGCGCGTATCTGCGTCATAGATCGCTATCTACTCAAATGAATCAGGTGCCGGGTGCACCTTCTCGTTCTGTCGATTTTTTTTTCTCCCCTCAGCAATCGCTATCCCTCTCTATCTCCCCCTCTCCCTCTCTTTCTTGCCTCCTCTCTCGCTCGGCGCTTTTTTTTCTCGCGCGACCGACCGGCCTGCAGATCTGCTTTCGCAATTAGAACTCGTTATTTCGTTGCGCCACGTTTCCGTATGCACTCGTGTCCGCCGATAAGACGGACGTGTGTTGTACTGCAGTAGGGTTGCCCGATTTGCGCCACCGTGCACGGTTTCGCGCGAGAGTTCGTAAAAGGATTTGAGTAACAGCACGAGGTTCTCCCCGATAAAACTGCGCGACCTTTGGCGCCCGTCGCGTAACACGTACGTCATCGAAAAAATTGCCGAGTTTCGACTTGGCTCCAACTCGAATAACACGTGCTCGATTCACACTCGCGCTTATGCAGCGCGAAATGTTTGACGTCGGTCGTCTGACGTCAATGAACTTAACGAAACGTTATCTATTCCTCGACATAACCGCGGTATTAACAACCAAGATGCGGGTGATAATTTAATAGACAATTTCATCCAAAGCGAGTAAAACTATTGCTGTATAATCTGATTATTAGAAGGAAAGCATTGTCGATTACGAGAGCACACGACGTTAATGTACCTCCGCGATATCCTTGTATTGGGGCAAGGATACGTAAATTAGACGTTTTATAGCGTAGATTGGGCTTATTTGCATGTTGCTTAATCCCGGTACAACCTCCGACGTTCCATAAACGAACGATGTGTCAATTGTGCTTCGGAACACCGAGGATAATTGGCTCGTGTTACGCGAATATTGGATAATTAACATACATATAAATACATTAGCGCGCTCTTTTACACGGCAGTTAGTATTTCATGAGACTTATCGGGAGTACCTTATTATGGCTTATCAGCCGGTAAGCTTTATAACGACTTAACGAGTTACGGATCGAGAGGCAGATCAGTGTGTGATAAATTCCGCCCCGCTACTCCCGGTATTCGATAAACTAATTGACCGATTCGCCAATATATTTTATATATGTATATATACATATATAAACATGGCACACACATATATATTTAAGTAAAATTTTATATATAGATGCTACAAATTGTATATATATATATATATATATATACAATTTGTCGCAAGTTTCAATTAATCGTCCCGTTATCTCCTACACATACGATGGACCACCGTTAACAGGTCTATTCCATCTCGAATATATATTTTCACACGCGTCTCTTGTTCTTTTCTTACGGTTTTACACTTCTACGAACGGGAGATTATACCACGAGTTGACAGGAGATGCCCTGCAGGAGCAAACTAAACGACGAATTCATCGCCATAATCAGTAATTTGCTATTACCGATGCTTATCTAACTCCGTATCGAGTATTAACAACTACCGCTAATAACGGCTAATTGATAAGCTCTCGCGAGAGATACGCGTGGAATCTACACGCACAAGACACGCGTCAAACAACACCGAGATCGTTTTCGCGTAACACGATCATTCTCACGGCCAATTTATAGTACGTCTATTTCTCAGGAATGTTAGATTGAGTGAATTTGCAATAGCGTTAATCGCGTACAACGCGCAAAAGTCCTGTTCCGCGCAAAAGAAGATCACACGTACCTGTCATCCGTGATTACTAATTTTATTGTAAGCGTTTTACTGTCGAGCAGCAATAATCTGTTCTCGTGTAAAAAAAATTGAGATGGATAGGATGGATCGGTTTTGCTGCTAATCCATGAACTGCGTCAGTTCGCGTTCGGGAGAGAAGAGTGAAGAAGGTACAAGGAGATAAGAAAGGAAGGGAAAGATGGCGTGGAGAAAAAGGAGTAGAAAAAGAGAGAGAGAGAGAGAGAGAGAGAGAGAGAGAGAGAGAGAGAGAGAGAGAGAGGAGTCCTAAAGTCACGGTTCACGATAGCAACGTTGGGCAACAATCGCCACCGGGAATCGCGTGCTCCAGAAACGTTTTAACGAAAGTCGCCGTCGCCACTGCCTTTCAGTGGCAACGACACGTCACCTGTACGAATCCATTACTCTCCGCTAGCCGAGATTCGCCTTTCCTCTTCATCGACAACGGAAATGAAAATTGTCCGACTGCTTTTTTCGAGCTAACCACCTCTTAATTATATAATAGATACAAATTGAAATTTTAGGGTATTCGTCGCCGCTAGTCTTATTATATTATATTTTTATATGTTTATTTTGTAACTTTGAAGAAAATTAAAACTGAGATTTTGTACACAAATTTTGCCAGCGCTGCTATCCATTTGTTTTTCATTTATTATTTGTATAGGTATATTTTGTATAACACATAGGCATATATTAGTATATTTTGTATAACAGTTGTATAACAAATAATAAATGATAAATGAAAAAGAAATGCATAACAGCGACTTACACAAATAACAAATGATAAATAAAAAAGAAATGGATAACAGTGTTGGCAAAATTTGTGTGCAAAATCTCAGTTTTAATTTTCTTCAAAGTCACAAAATAAATATATAAAAATACAATAATTTACTATTTAGAACAGATTCTTTTCATTATATCTGGCTTTAATCCCCACTCGAAACTACATCGTCCGGAGAACTCGAGCGGGTGAGCTGTACACGAGGATTTTGCGAAGAACGAGTGAAAGCCACGCCGGCGGATTACGCCGGCCGGACCGTTTGATGAAATTCTCGGGTTCGCGAAAATGTGGGGCGTACGATAAATACCGTACAACTTTATAACGAGGGGAAGCCGGTAATTAAGGTAAATTTAAATGCACGTCCGAAACAGGTTACGCCAGATACGTAGCAAACGCTATCTCGAAGGATTCATCTCCCTCGCATTTCTACATGCTCGTTCCACTTTTTAAGCAATCGTGTTTTATTCTTAAAATAATTATCTCGATTATCATTGCAAAATTATTATTAGAAAATTGTATTCTCTTTAAATAAATGTTAATTTGATTATATTAATAAAAGCATATGAAATATTTAAAATAAAGTATCTTGAGACAAAGACGATTCAACAATCACGTTTTAATTGACTTGTGAGATAGTTTATTCATTCGATTGTGACGCCACCGAAATATTCGGACGACTGTCTTGAAATACTCCGCAATTGTTAAGAAATAATTACCTCGTATATAGTTGCTCGGCAATTGTTTAAGAAATAATTACCTCGTATATAGTTACTCGGCAATTGTTAAGAAATAATAACCTCGTATATAGTTGCTCGGCAATTGTTAAGAAGTAATTACCTCGTATATAGTTGCTCGGCAATTGTTAAGAAATAATTTACCTCGTAGTTGCTCCGACGTCGCTCGACGCCTCCCCCAGGCCGGCTCCTCCTCTCGAGGACCAAGGATGTGCTCGTTCGGTAGCGATGTTTCTAAAATATTCAAACGACTATCGTTATTATCATCGATATCATTGTCTCGTAATACTCCCGGAATTCGTGTTAGGAAATAATTACCTCGTGGTTGCTCTGACGTCGCTCGACGCCTCCCCCAGGCCGGCTCCTCCTCTCGAGGACCAAGGATGTGCTCGTTCGGTAGCGATGTTTACTAAAATATTCAAACGACTATCGTTATTATCATCGCTATCATTGTCTCGTAATACTCCGGAATTGTTAGGAAATAATTACCTCGTGGTTGCTCCGACGTCGCCCGACGCCTCTCCTAGGCCGGCTCCTCCTCTCAGATTCCCCCGTCGCACAATCACTCGCGGAAAAAAAAAAGGTCATCACCATCGCGCGGCACTTTGCGAGACACTCCCGATACGCGACGCGTAACAGATAACGCGGAATGCGCGAAATATCACTGATAAACGAACGATCACTCGCGAAAAACGATCGATTACCATCGCGCGCGGCACTTCGCGAGAGACGCTACCGGTGCGCGACGCGCGATACCGCGAAACGCGGTGAAATATTGCTGATAAACGAACTACTTCGCGTTACTAGAGTCGACTATTCGTGTCTTATCAAGCACCCTCAGTGCGGAAATGGACAGGCAACAGTTGAATCGGCGAGAGATTCAATATTCAACAACGCGACGCGACGCGTATTCGAATCACGTAGTCATTAAAGAGGTTAACTCGCCCGGTACTTCGCGACGGTACGACACTTTATTCTCTCATTGCCTGTCGCTTCTAGCTTGCGTTAAACGAATAACGTGCGCGGACTATTCGCTTCGAACAGCCGTTATCAATCGTGAGAGTTCGTTAATGGTGCGGAATGATGACCTTTCGTAGTAAACAACTCCGAAACGCGACTCCAAGGGCGGGCGCGCGCACGAAACAACACTCGTCCGGCTCGTCCCGATCGCATCACTATGAATTTAGCTGCGCGTACCTACGACAGTGCGGCAACCTTACGTAAACGCGAAAAGAGCGCGCGGTTTGCATTACGCTCACCGTATAGTACAAACGCCCATGACCATATTATCCGTGCAGGGGTCGGTAAAATAACTGATACTTATTTAAAATAACAATAAAATATATAAAATAACAATAAATTCTAGAAACTTATTTAAAATAAAATATCGCAGCGACCAATAAAAAACTGATACGACTTATTTAAAATGTGAAAAATATAAAATAAATTCCAAAAACATATTTAAAATATTAAATAGAAATAAATCAGAAGAAATTATTTAGAATAATAAGTACTAAATAATTCTTTTACTTTTTTTTATTTAAAATACATATTTTAAATAATGTTTTTTTTTTAATACGATCAATCCCTGATAAGCAGAAGTCGGTAAAGTAACTGATATTAACCTACTTAAAATAACAAATATAAAATAGATTTCAAAAACATATTTAAAATATTAAATATGTATTAATATGTATTATTATTTATGCGTACAACTAATAATTCATGCGGAACGCAGTGCTACCATTGGGGTTTGTTATTTAATATTGCATAATATTTTAAATAATATAAAAATATAAAAGAATAATATAATATAATATAGCAAATTGTTAATAATCGTATATTGAACCAAAAATACGAAAATCTCGAATGCTATGAGAAATAGAACAAAACAACACAAAATTGTCGACTAATTTCGCAAAAGAATTTATCAAATCTTACGAGCGATTTATTCTATACTGATTTTTCTGTTTTTCATTTACATGTACACGCACAAGATCTACAAAATTTAACTAAAAAATGCATAAGATTATGTGTCTAACTTTGAGTCACTTTTTAAGAAAAACTAAGAATTATTTAATTAAATTTTTTTGAATAATAATTATTAAATCAATATTCTACAACTTTCTTTTTCACAACTGCATTTCACATTTTTGTAAATTCTTGATGTTATTATTAGAATATACATATTAAGTACAATATTAAAAGACACGTGCACAATATTAAAAATTCACTAATTAAACTTATATAATAATTAGGAAAGGGTTAACAGTTTTTGTTTACGGATACTAGAAGGTATTCGTAAATTTTAGCCTTATCAGGAAATTGAATAATACGAGATATAAATTTATGTAGAATTCCTAGGACTTCTTTTATTTCCTGAATTACTTTCCAGGTCAGTAAATATGCATCGCGCGCGGCATCCAAGTACGCCGGTAAATTACCTCGAAACGAGAATACCTACGGAGATGCACATTTCGGATTTTATGAGGAATGGGTGAAAGCCACGCCGCACCGCAACCACGTCCGATGGTCTAACGAAGCGGCCGACCCCTCGAATTAAACGGATGAGCAATTTGTCCTCCTTTGAGTTTTCTTTCCTTTATTCTCCGAAGCTAGGAAGGACTCTGAGAGAACATCGATGTCAGGGACGGATCTGGAAATTAATCAAACGGATCTTTGAATCGAATTTTCTCTCAACTATCAACGTGAACAAAATTTTTAAACCGAGGTGGACGATATAAAGAGTAAGTTAAAAAATCAAACACCTATAAAAAGTATTATAAAATACTATTATAAGTAGTAATTAATAAGTATTATAAAATACTAATTATAAAATATACGGATAAAAAGTATTATGTGCAATATTACGTGAAAAAGAATTAGATGGATTATTATTTGCCTTCAAATTTTCTGAAAAAAAAATTCGAATTACATATCGGTACCACAAATTCCTATCTCATTCTTTTAAAAGATAATATATGAAAGATGAAAAACTATATCTTCGTTAATATTCGTTTTCTTAATTATATTCTCTATTTTATAATTGTATTTATCCGGAGGTCCTTGAAAAATTATCAATTTCAAGTACCAAGAAGTCACTATTCGTCCCTGTCCGCGATCAATTAACTCGCTATAAATCGCTACCGATGCGATGAATCGCGGAGGAAGCATGCATCCAATCTTCCTTAATTTTTCTAAGCGCACCTTTCTTACATTCCTATTTAATTGCACTCACTGTTAACCGTGTTATCTACTTGCCCACCATTGACGCGTTCCATCTGATTAATGTTCCGCAGTCGCATGTTCATTGTCCGAATATTATATCCGTACAGTTTTCGAATGGTAGGTACACTAAAAAACCTAACAAATATCATCGGGCGTTATACTGTTATAATACTGTATACATAATACTATTATAAAAACAAGTTTTTTTATATTCTTGAATGGATTAATTCTGAAATATAAAATGTTAATGTTTTTGATTACAAATGTAATGCGATCTTTATAATTCTGAATCGTTTAAAAATAGGTTTAATATGATTTTATGTCATAGAAAAAGGAAACGTTGAATCATGTATGATCAATGATTTTATACCTTTTGTTTACTTAGAATGATTTATGAGCAAGGTACATTTGTTGACATAGAAAGTGACGCGACAGACGGAGTATGCACAGCCGACCGCAAAGGTCGAAGCTTTAGCCTCGTGGGATTCATTCGTAAACTGCCAGTTTACTTTCTGCTGTCTTACAACCGCGGTACGAGTCTTCAATTTCGTAACGTGTCGTTGCAAGGTTCAAGAGACCGCTACCGCGTGGAATCCATTCTTTAGTCACGCTCGTTAAACTCGACGCAGGCTCGAGGAAGGATCGCCTCTGCATTCGTAAAGATCCTGAGATCCTGCTCGCGACGAAACGGCGACACATTTTTTTTCTAGCCACCGACGAGGTCCGCTCGAAAATTTCTCTTTTCCAGTTTCTTTTGCTCCACTGAGACACTTAATAACGTTCAACAAATGGCAGATTGCTTAAAGGACTACCGTAATACGCACGAATACAGTGTTTACCCAACGAACTGTATTTAAACATCCTAGGATTAATAAATTATCAATTTAAATTCGTATCAAATCCTTAGAATTTTTTAAACAGCAGACAACAATTTTTTATAGTTTTTTTATATTTTATTACTGCTAACTTACTAAAAGGAATTATAAAGATTAATGTGACTTCAGTATTTTCAACATATTTGCAAATAGAATATCTTCGCATTCAGATAATTATCAAATTTAAAACACGTTTAACACAATGAAGAATTAAAATATGCGAACTTTAAATGAAGAAAAAATGGACAAAGAATTTTGAAGAATTTAGTCGAGAGAAAGTGCATATTTTATTGTATTCATAATTAAGCTTGATAATTCACCTGATTTTACTTTAATTTATTGTTAGTCTAATCAAATTACATCGATAAGATATGAAACGGAAGTGTTTTGATGCGCTTCATTTATGTTGCTCTGTAAGTTATCATCTTTCGAGAAAACAAGTTCGCACGAGGATTTCTTGTTTTAAAAAATACATTTATACGTGCAAGCGATGACGAGTGCTCCCATCGGTGGAAGTCCTATTCACATTCAGGAGCGGACTAGCCAGAAAAATTCTTATATGCCAGTGAGAGAAATTATATTGAATAATATAATGTCAAATTTACATATAAAAGTATTATAACTGAAGATATTATGTAAGAAGTTAAAATTTAAATATATATTAGATACTATAACATTAATTAAATTACATTTTGTGTTATTTAATCAATGTTGAATTACTTATTTGTTAAAGAAACAATATTAAAAATATATATAGTGCAAACTTAACTCGTAAAGGACACCTCTCTTTTGAATGGTTTTGTTTAACTCGAAATTTGAAAACAATTGCGTTCTTTTTTCGAAAATTTAACATTGCCAATCGATTGGTCAGACAATTTTACATTGAGAAATACATTTTGCTTTAATTTTAATTTTTATTTTTAGAAGATATAAAACTTTAAAAAAAATTCGCTTGGTGCGAATCCGCATCCAGGTATCCTTTACGGGTTAATATATAATCCATCACCATTGCGTTAATCAACGTAATGCTATATGAAGAAGTTGTGGAAGATTCTTGAAGAGTTTATTTAACAAATTACAAAAATTGTCCAAATTGTCACCTGACAGGCTTTTAACTTTTACTCTTCAGTAGCTTTAGCTAATCCGCCCCTGATTGTATTATGGTCAAGTGCCTGTACCTAGATGCAGTAAAGCCGGTCGCTCGACAGGCATCGGGGTGCACGTAGGCAGATAATGAGCAGAGATACGCGCGCGCACGCGGGGATGTAAATGATATACTAATGCAGGAAATGCCCGGTTAGGTCCTATGCATCATCCGTCGCCCAGGTGTTAGCTCGACACGACCAATCGCTTGGTGTCGACATTGTGCAAGACAAGACGGTCTCTCGCCAACAAGTCAGTTGTCACCGACTGGCCTTTAAGGTCGCCCAACCTTAAACGCCCTAATCGACCATAACGGGCTACTTCTTGCATGAGCTCCTTCCGCATCTTCAGCCTGACCAAATAGGATCACCTGTTGTTCCAAGGTGAGAACTTCCAACCATGCTCGACTGAAACCTCAACCTCGCTATGCGCAGTTATCCGTAAAATTTACGATCTACGAAATTATATGATATTGAAGTGATAAAGAATAAATTTAAATAAAATGTGTTATTAAAGTTCTGTTAAATAATATAAGTTATTTTAAACATATTTAAACCATATTTATTGTAACTCAAAATGAAACGAAATGTTCAAAAAGTTTCACTTTCAGACTAAAGTCAAAATATTTCTCAAATCAATTATCGTAGATATATGATAATATACACCATAATATGATATACAAGTGTATAATTCTAAAACATCAGTAATTAGTTAATCGGTTCATTTTTTGACATTATTAATTAAAACAACATGAAAATAATTAAAATATAACATAAATAATCATAATCAATTCACTTTTAAACCTTCATTATTTATTCACTTTTTAACATACAGATTTCCTTTATTAAGGCTATTCGACCTGTTATAACGCATGTCTTAAGGTCGACTTACATGGTATGCTTTAATCAATCTTAACCAACTTCTTGCCTCCGTTTCTTCCGTATCTTCAACCTGTCTATGTATGACAACCCGCTATTTCAAGGTCGCCACCTCTACAGTTTAACTACAGACGCTGCTATCGTTTCGTGTTAACTGAATAAGTTGGTATATCAGAAACGAAAATTCTAAAAATAATGTTAATTAATTTTAATAATCACTTTTTTGTTTGATTCCTCATGCATACGTGTTTATCTATTTTTATCTTTTACTATTTCATTTTTTTATTCATTTTACTACATCATTATTTATTTTAAATTAAGTGTATTTTTTATACATTAGTCTTTCTATTATTTTATTAAATTTTTTTAACTTAATCGCATATTTATATTTATATTTCATATATATTTCATAATTGCTCAATTAATTCGTAAATTTGCAAGGAATTTAAATGAAAGCATATAGTGTCGTAATATAACGTACGTTTTAAAGATACGATAGATTGATAAGACTTTCACTAGAACTTTCAACGTGTCGATGTATAATGTTTTTGTCATCATTGAACATTACTTTTCTTCAAGTCTAAATGTTCATTTTACTTTTCAAAACTCACGAAATAGATTATTCGACTATGCGAAAGAAGTAAAAAGACGCAATTCGGATTTAACTTGACAAATTAAATCAACTCAATATTAATACATTTATAGTAAAAAATCATATTTCTCAAATTTAGTGATCTAATACGATAAAAGTACAAGATAAGATAATAATAATTATTGAGTCTAATGCATTAAGTATAGATTTATTACTTATTACACTTTTACTTTTTTCTTACTTTATTTTGCTCCCCAAATATTAACTTCAACAATGCCTAACAAAGAAATTCACTATCATTTCATATAATAACTTTAAATATTCTTTACAACTTATATATTTTCCTTTTACTTCACACTCGTCTAAGTATCAGGCAAATTTTTTTCTAGAAGGCTACAACGGAAGTGAAAAAAGACCTCTAACGAGGTCGAGTTTCGAGGAGCTATTTGCCAGAAGGATGCAGGCGGATCGAAGGTAAATCGATAAAAACGCCGAGAGAAACGCGAGATGCGGAGGAAGAGAGAGGTGTTCTCACGCTTTGCCGGGAATTCGGCAGACGGGTTGGAGATCTTCGTGCAGGTACTTACAACCGTGTAAGATGTGGCCGATTCTCCGTGCCGAGCGTGCTTTCGAATCTATTGATAGTGCAAGACAAGTCGACCATGTACAAAATATATGTTAGTTTATACGACAGAGTTTAGGCAATATATGTTCATATATGCGCGATTTATATCAAAAATATAATCATTTATATAATTAATGTTATTATCACTAAATGTGGGATTTTATTTTCATTTTTTTTGCGATTTAAGAAAGAATTTTCACGTTAAATTTACGTGACAGATCGCGCCTCGACTCTGAATTTAGCGTAGACTCATCTCCAGCGTAAAGAGATCGCGTATTTCGATCCGTATACGTAAACACTGTGGCGAATTAATCTAGTCCGCCGTTATACATACATTTCATTTGTCTCGCGCTTCCGCGAAGCGACTCGTTGCGGAAGGAGGCGCCGGCCGGAGAATGTCCCTCAGCTCATTCTCTCGTTTCTCCTCTCATTTTATCCGGCGTCCATTATGCGACTGAGGAAACTGTTGATTATACCGCGACGGGAAAAAGGAAGCGGATGATTTCAGAAATCTGCCGCTGGCTACGACCGGACACGATTAATACGAAACGCCTGTAAAACGCTTTAATCGCGACAAGAAAATCATTCGCGGATCGCCGCGAACGAGGGATGTGTAAAGACGCGAACGGACGCGTAATGATAACGGTAAAATGGATCTGCGGTGGCTTTTACGGTGTTTTAGATAATTTAGATCGATCTGTTTTGAGTATCGGCGCGGCGCGGCGTTCTTGAATCTCCGAGTTCCATTTCGGATACGCGGCGATGCGGCGGCGAATTTAAAAGGGACTCGAATGCGTTGCGTGTTCAATCCCGACGTCATATTTAATTACCAATAAACTGTCCGTGTTTACGCTCGATCGCCACGCACGCACGCACTTCGTCGGATTTGCATTTTGTTTTCCAACATAAAATTTCTACGCGGGTAAGCGATTTAATCAAAGCGCCAGGAAATTAACCGATCCGCAAGATCGCTTAATAGAGACGCATTTCCGGTTCAAAAGAAACCTGTTTCTGGCCTGCACTTTTCAGCTGTCATTGTATAAAAGTTCATTTGCCATACCTGCTTTCCATGAAGTGGATGTAAAATAAACTGCGACGCCTATAACTAACTAACTGTTCCCTGTTACACCGCGCGCTCGACAGACACTTAATCCGTATCGCGAATCTTACAGTCTTTTTTTTTTATAGTCAACTCTTATAGTGTATTCAAAAACAATTTATAAAATATAGTTATATTTAATCAATTATTGTACTGTGTCACTTCTACTTTTTGTGCACAATTCGTTTTCGTCGTTTATTTGTTGAATACCGTTCTGTTCTTATTAAAAGTGCGTGCTTTCAGCGACACGTAAGACACGACGATAAGTCACCTCTTCATTATTTCATGCACGTTGCCAAATGATAATTAAATCTCTCGGGCTAACAGTTAACTAAAACGTTCGCCCCGGTAGCTCGTTAAGATTTTTCACGCGTACCATCGTTCGCACGAGCAAAATGAAAGCATGTACGATTAATTATAATTACAAACCGCAGGCGCAGTGGGCCGCCCGCTGCCGTGTACGGCGCGTCGACATTGCATTTTTGTCGTCGGGGAAGTGCTCGATAACAACGACAGTAACAATTAACACCGTCCTCATTCGCCGTTAAACCTTAATTTATCGGCTATTGCCGAACGCGCGGCGGCGACTTTCTCGCGGTTAATTCCGTGAGATTTATTGTATACAGTAGCTGTGATAAAACCATGTCGGAAAGTAGAATGTTAAAATGAGTCTATGCACTAATACACAAAAATATATAGTTATATATATATAAAAATTTGTTATTTTTGTTTCTAGTCGCGCTAAAAAAATCAATATCAAATAAAAACAGCAAGCTAAACTTTACAACGACACATAGAATTCTCCATAGAGAAAGCATTAAATTTGATGCTGTCAGCCAGAATAATTTTGATCCAAATGTTCATTAATGAAAAAAAATTGTGCATTATATAGAGTAATTTTTTTTAATTATATAGGGTAGAGCATTTTTCTTAACACTCTTCGCTCTGTTTATAATAAATATACATAATTCTGTTGATGAAAATAAACTATCTTCAAGACGACAGGATTCCATTGAAGGAAGAGACTACATATGCTTTTGCTTCATTCTTGCTAAATCGCTGTGCTAAATAAATCCGTGTTACGTAGTTAGAATTCAATTCTAGACCATCGCTGCGTCGGGTACAAAGAAAGTCTCGAAGACCACAAGGATAGACCGCTACGATATGGCTCTTTGCGGCTCCGATCCAATTAAATTCACCAATGAATTCAGGAATAAATCTCTCCGCGAAAACGGTCGGCCCTCGGACGAATAATAACTCTCGAGTCCGAAACATCTCGAGAGCTTCTGGCGAACGATTTCACATTTCGCACCCACATGGAGCCGTCATCATCGAGAGCAACGCATGCCGAAAATGGTACACGAAAATGACACCTTACTGCTGTTAAATAAGGTGTTGCCACGAAAGAAATATTAAGTGCTCAATTTGACAATAAATCTCGTGACATACTTAAGTTTTGTTCAACAAATTTATTATTAAACACTTTACCTTTACATAAATCGCTTTCAATTTGTTATTATACTTATATATTATTTAACGAGCTCAGATAATCTCAAACAAATTATTTTAAAAGAAAAGTTAACTTTTCTCTATGCTACAAAGTTATATATTAGTTAATTTAATTTTAAGTTTATTGTGTCTCAATTAATAATACAAATGGCAAAAACGACTTTTATTGCTGCAATTTTTACTGAAATAAAGAATATCTGTCGCTTTTAGTAAATCTAGAAAAAATCACCTCCATTGGTTAAATAAAAAAAAAAGCATAGCTCATAAAAATAGATTAAAGATACATTACACATATTTTTAAAATAATAAAAAAAATATAGATTATTCTAAATCACATTTAAAAGTAAATACAATTTAACGACAGTTTATCATCTATATCAAAAGTTATTTTAATAAGAACTAGTATTTTTTTATCTGTGCTATAAAAAGAATGTATGGAAATGTATTATAATACTGACAAAAATCTCAATTTTTTTACATAAGTACTTTAAGTATTTAAGATGGTATAAAGTTTCATTGCAACGCAGACATTAGTTGTTTTGTATATAAACAAAATATTTATTTGTTCTAAAATCCTTAATTCAGTAAGATGATCCTCGGCAATTTCCCGTAAGACGCGTAACGGGAACAATCGCGTCGATCGGGCCGCTCGATCGAGGCAACAACCGTGGATTTCTCTCTCTCTCTCTCTCTCTCTCTCTCTCTCTCTCTCTCTCTCTCTCTCTCTTTCTCTATGTCTCTTTCTCTCGATCCTTGCATCCGCGAGCGGCGTCGAGCGAATAGCAGGGCGTGGGGTGGCTGACTACTCCGGAGCCCAGATCGCTCCCGCAAGGTGGCCTCAAGTGGGAAGGAGGAACGGCGGGGAAACGACGACTTAGAAAGTGAAACTGAAAACGCCAAGTCGGATGCGAGAAGACCCCACCCTGGCGTGGTCTACTCGCACACCGTAAAGCCGTTGCACGCTCCCACACGCGTGAGCCTCTCGCGTACGTACGTGCGCACGGTGAACGAATTTAAAGCGGCGTCGAGAGAAAAACAGCCGTCGCCGTTGCATCGTCGCGGCGAGAGGGGGAAAAGAGAGAGAGAGAGAGAGAGAGAGAGATCAAATCACATATATTGTTCATTTAAAATGAAATCTTAAAAGAATTTCTCGATAAAGAACGAATGTACGATCTCACAATTGTTTCAGAGTGTTATCGGTAGACGAGAGGAACATCTGCAGCGAGCGGTACATACAAAATTCCCGCCGCGATCTCTTTCTTTACTAAAGTTATTTATATGTAACAAGTATATTCCTTGTTATCCTTGGACTAAAATTAATTTTACATCAGTGTAAATACTACAAGTATGACGTGGGATAACAAAAACTCATTCAGATTCGTGAACCGCGACGTCTAACGTCAGGCAAAAAAGTCAGAAACCCATCTCGCCTATAGCGTCGATCGACCGTCCGCTTCGTCTTCTCGCCGCGAAAGGAAAAAAGGAGCAGAACGAATTTCGTGAAAGGATACCGGGAAACGAGGGGGTCTCGGGCGGGGAAGGGGGAAGCGGATTTTTTGCAGTCTGCCCTCTCGAGAGTAGGTGTACGTTCTCGGGACGTGCACGGCCGTCGTCGTATACGACAGTATCGCGAGAGTATCCAGGAAGAGAGGCGTGGCGCGGGCGCGGCGGGGAAAGATCTTAGAAAGTAAAACCGAAGAGTTAAACTTCCACCGCGGCGCGGCCCGCCGCTCGTCTGTGAGCCCCACTCCGTCGGAGCGCCGCGCCGAGCGGCGCGCTCCGCTCCGCTCCCGTTGCTCATACGCTACGCCCGTCGTTGAAAGAGACTCTGCACACGCGGCCCGCGCGCGAAACGCACGCGTGCACACCCTCGTCCGTGAGCGTGTGCATGCCGCACACGCGTACGCGTGATTAGCGATAGGCTCGCCGTCGGCTGTCCGTGGAAACGCGGCACGGTTAGGCGCGATGGGACTCACGAGGAGCGGAGTAAAAGTGAAGCGCTCCATTTTTTTTTTTTTTCTTTTTGTCTCCTACTTGGATCACCACCGTAAAGATTGCAGTCTAAAATCCATAAATTCTGTCTGAAGATTTGTTTAATTTGTTTTAAAATTTTGACAAAAATAATCCGCGCATGGATTATGGCTTTGGCTCGGATCAACTCGATAGATTTCTTATGTCTCGTGGTGAGGGTACGTTGAAGATTCCATCGCATCGTGTTTCATTGTAAAAAGCGACGGTCGTAAAGCAAAATTGCTTATAATACTCCGAGGATCTCTTTCTCTCCATCTCTCTTTCTCTTTCTCTCTCTGTAACTTTCTTTTTCTCTTAATTTTTTTCCACAGAGTTTACGCAGGAAGGAGAAATGCTGTGCGCGGGGTTTACGGTATTATTGGATTGATTCTTCGAAGCGGAAAGATGGTCAAGCGATGGATAGAGCATTGCCACTGGCTTTCGTCGAAGACATCCCGAACGTGAGCGCCGGGGAGTGAATGAAACGAGTGAAAGTGAATAAGTCGACGGAGATTGTGATTATATACGTGGGTAATGCCCCGATACACGATAGACGCGCTTCATTGATGAAGTGACGGGATGAGATATGAGGCAATATCGACATCGAAAGCATCGCGTGCGATTTCATAAAGATCGATTCAGCTCGTAAAAAGAATCATTAACGAACTTTGACGATGCTATCAGTTAATTAAATTTCTACCTATTACTGGAATTTCTATTCTAATGCTGGAACTAATTGATATAATCTGAGGAAAAATGATTATATCTAGGATAATAATGGAAGGGCTTGCTTGCAACGGTGGGCTATCCCACACATTTTATAACGTTCTATAAAAATGAAAAAAACAAGCTGTAAAGTTCATCATTTTAACTTCGCAGTTTATTTTCTCCGTTGTTACAAAATGTGAGTTTTAGCCCATAGTTGCAACAAGTCCTTAAATTATAAAAAATACGCAATGAGTTGTGTGCAGATTTCTAATATATTACAAAATGCAATTATAACGTTTCATTGACTAGCAGGGTGGAATAAATTCGCGAAAGGGTCTTGTTGGGTCTTTTTATAAATTTTTTACTTGAAATATATTACTTGCATTTTGTAAATGTTTCACGTCGATTATTTCTGAATTGTAATACGTTTCTCACTGTTTTGTTTGTGTGTGTTTGTAAGACCTCAAACAGAAATAATGGTTGCGTACTTGCGAAAATCTTATTTACGAGCGCATCTGCTTAGGTGTTTCGAAACATTCTTTAAGTGAATCGACTGAGAGACGATCCCCGGCGCCGGTGACTCCCCCCCCGCAGGTGCGATAATGGGTCACTACTTTCGCACTGGCACACCTGGATTCTCTCTCGCGCAAGTTTACTATCCCCGTAATAGAATTTTGTGCGCATCTCCCGCGCCGTGAGACCACTCGCCGTTTTCACGGCTCGCTCGTCGCGCGGATGTTTCACGTGCGGCTAGCCCATTCCCGCGGGTCCCTATTGGAAATCAGTCGTTATCGCCAGGCGTTATCTCGCTAACGCTAATGTAGCGTAACGAATACACTTTATGATTACCGCGACATGACTTCGCGCCGACATCGTCCGGCAATATTTTTTTATTTTGTCTTCTACTACGCGCCTCGCAAGTTATCTTCGGCAATTTGTACGCAAATTCGCGACGGTCTTCAACGTAAAAATAAGATTACCGATATATACGTGGTTAATAATCGCCAATTATAATGTTACACGACGGGAAAGAAAATGAGAGAAAAAAAATAAAACTGACAGATTTTCTCTCAAGGGGACTTTGAACTCTTAATTTTTAATACTTGACTGCAGAGGCACTTTTCTAACATTGATATTTACGATAATTATACAAAATGATTATAATAACTACGAAGAGATGCACGTGACTCGTTCCGCGTACTCGGCGTGCATGTAAACGGTGTGTTACGCGCGGTAACGTTATATAGAAAGATCCGAACGAAACGGCGCGATCATTCATTCGCGGTGCGTGAGACATATTTTATGGGAACGTCGTTTCGATTTTACTCACGTGCCTTAATGAAGCTATTTACAGTCATAATTTCAATTTGATTTAGTTACGAATCGGGGGCGAGGCTAATTATGCGGCTCGCGTACGTCCGTCGTGCATTAAAACGGCGATAAAACCCTTTCCTTACGCCCACGACGCGCCGCGGCCGCCGCGCGGTGTGGTGGACGCGGAGAAGGAGATGGCAGGACTATGAGAACGTTAAACCGTATCTCACGTGTCTCCCACCTCCCACAATCGCATCGCGGGGCCCCGCATCCTATCCGTCGGTGCATTTACCGCCCATTGAGAAACACCATAGACGGTGCTGCGCCTTGCCGCCCCCTCTCTTCACCTCTCCCTTCGTTTCAATCACCCGGGTATCTCGTTGCGGTTAGACGACCGCGAATTCTCGCGAAATTCGCACGTATTCAGCTGGTATACTTAAGCAACGTGATCCTCGCCCTTCCCAAAAATTCCTGCAAGAGCGCGCCTTCTTCGTAGAATTAATCTCTGCCTTGACTTTGCAAACACACACGCTTTCCCTCCCGCGCTGCAGCACATTCCCAGAGTTTGCCGGCGGCCTTTTATAATTTCCTTATATAGCATGCTGTGTACATATGCTTCACTCATGGAGGCTCGCGAGGATTTACGGAAGTTCCCGTTTTACGCTACATATATGTATATCGAATCATGGCACACCACAGATACGTAACAACGAAATTTAATCATTCTAAAAAAAAAAAAACAAATCTATTATTAAATTTTAAATAAAATAAAATTCCATTTTATGTCAAAAAATTGGATATTTTGTCTTTTTAACGATGCATCCGTTTCATTGCGTTTCTAAGCTGCGGCGGCAGGGATTCGCTTCTCTGCAGGCGAGCGCGAGCGCGAGCGCGAAGACGACGCGCGCGAGAGGAGTCTCCCGGTGGGACGCATCCCGGTGTGCCCCGTAAACAGTTCCGATGTTCTCTTGGTCCTCCCCCCATAAATGGCGCGGCGCGGTATAGCGACGACGACGCGACCCAGCAGTTCGTATCAGCGTCAGGCATCTCGGGCACCGTGTATCTACCGATGTGTTCTTACACGTGTGGGAAGAATGTGGAATATCGCGAATGGAATGAAGCAACCCGAGAGAGAGAGAGAAAGAGAGAGACACACACACACATACACATCGACGCGGCGGCGCGAGCGTGCACACGCGGGCACTCTCGTATGTAAGTACGTGTGCACACGCGGCACAAGGCGCGGATGCGCTCCGGCGGGCGTGTAAGTGCATAATCACCGGGAACAAAACGCCGCGAATTACCGCCTCTATCTTCGTAAATGGGGATCTCCCTGAGCTCGGCTCTGCTCGCGCATTTAACCCCTTGCACTCACCAGCCTGACCGAGTTGCCCGTAAACATTCGCGATTTTCGCTCCTGCGTGCGCGCCTCGCAGAGGGGCCAATGAATTTTACAGTTAAGATTAAAATAATCTCTCTTGAGATTTTGGATAGTGCACAAAAATAAAAATTACATCAAATACATATTTATATAAAATGTTTTTACATCTTTCAGTTCTTGCAAAACGCCATCGATACAAATATATATACTAGCGATAATACTAATAATGTTATAATATTTTTCAAATACTATCTTTTATTTCAAATTTTTTTATTTTCGATCGGTAAGCAATGTTTCGTAATAATATCCGATATCGATGTTATACGTAAAGGCTGATCGTACGGTAGGTGTGTCAGGGAAAAAAATAGCTGAAATATGTGAAAATTATCAGATAATTACTCCGCTTTGCTTGGGAGTGTAACCTGCTAAAGTGCGGCAATTAACCACGAGCATCTCCGTAAACAATACACGTGCCCACGATCCGTTGGGTGGTGTTCACAATACGTCAATGCATACAGAAAAACAATGCGTGATTTGGCGGATAATTACGGACGCGGTAATTATATCCGTGCATTTATACACGTCGTGAAACGTGAATAAATAATCTAATCGCATCCTAGCGTATCCAATACAAGACTCTCTCTTTTTCTTTCTTTCTTTCTTTCTTTTATGATTGCATTATTCTTCAGGTATTATTTAATTACGATAATTATTACGTACGTTCTTAATGCATGTAAATACATAAGATAAATTAACTTCTCTTTCGACAATTTTTCTTCCCTAAATAACAGTCTCGGGGAATAAAACAGTGTAATTATCTTTAAAAATCAATAATTCACATTTTATAAAAAAAAACATTCGTAATTATTTCATTCGTTCAGAATTCCGTTTTCTTACTTTAACAGAGTAATTGGTAGTGGTAAAACAGAGCACGCTTGTATACATGGTACAAATTAGTCGATCGAAACGGCAAGTCGACATCAGCATTACCAGAGTTGACGTCATCCTAAATACCGAATCGCCTGCAAGCTAGATATCGCAATAATTACGGTCGATTCGTAATCATCGAGGAGGATCGAAACACGCCGAGCGAAGAGAGGGAGGGATAGTTCCGATGCGGAGAGAAATCTGGCCATTGGCCTAGTTATGATTAAAATGAAGAATAGGTAGTTACACGGAACGGTAGATAACTCGAGAAAAATGTCTCTTTCTGATAATGTGATGTTCTCAATAGATAAATATTATTTCCATTTGTTAAAATTACAATTCGTTAAATTAATAAAATTTCAATTCGTTAAATTTATAGATTTTATTCTAAACAGTAATAAATATTTTAACTTTAGCGTTGGCATAGAATAAATTATCACTACTGTTCATTTAAACGGCTATTCAAAATTTTTAATATAAACGATCGATTGATGTACGAATTTGATTTGGAATCAAAATCGTATATCAATTGATCTATAATTGTCCTTCTGTTACATCAGATAAAAAGTAGTTTTTTATTTCATATGAATTGTTAATAATATATGTGCGCTAGTTATATTTGTTGGTTTACATCAGTGAGAATTAAATATTAATGTAAAAATTCAATGCGATCTCAAGTACAACATGCATCAAATATCAATATTAACACAGTTTACTCGTTTACTATTTAGACATCTAGAGAGAGTGGGAAATGAATCTACCGTCGACCTACTTACGGCTAAAGGGAGGAGACCGGGAGAAAGAAAAAAAAACATAATTACCAAACACGATCGGCAAATTTAGGTGTGCGTGAGGTGGATGAGTACACCGAAAGCATCTAGCTGGTTTCAGTTGCGTCACTCTAGAGATTTCCAATGACCCCTCCGGACTGACCATCGCATGCTGGAAATACCAAGTAATCTAAATGACAATTCACAAAAATGACAAATCACAATTCGCAAATACTTAATGATCGTTCCTGATTGGTAGGGATAACAATTTAAAAAAATAGTGTAGAGATAACAATAATGTTATTGTAATAAAAATATATCTATTCTTTAAATACATCAAATTTTCTCAGTCATATATGTGTATATATGCAGTTATAACAAAGTTTATCATTTAGAATTCAAAATAATTAAAATTATTACAAAGTTATACACTCTAAAAACATTTGAGTAACAAATAATGTCATTCTGTAAAAGCGAGAGAAGATCCTTTATAGCTTCTAGGACAAAGACCTAGAACGAAAACCTGCCCCATTATGCAGGGTAAGACAATGCGTCTTATATGTAAATCGACAATGGAATTCCGTCCGGTGTACTTCCTGCGTTAAAGAGTGGTAGTCGATGTTTTGTCGAAAGTGCAATGTTCAAAGTCGAAGACCTCGTAACAAGTCCAAAAGTATCCTCGCACACCTGGCAATAAATGTCCAGCAGCGAAACAGTGAACATTCTTTAATGATTCACCAGTCGGGATCTCACTTTTGTTCGTCAGATTCGAAAACCATAGTAGAGCGGTGTCAATGCGTGTCTCGAGATCATTAAATGGTTACCACTTGTAAAAAAAATCTCAATTAAGTTCTCATTACGACAAAAGCAGAGCGGTCTGGCAAAAAATGTTTAATAAATTATATCTAAAAAATAATAAAAATTTTGTATTGCTATTGTATGATAAAATCAATAAGTTTCATATTTACAAGAGAGATGTGAAAAAATGGTACATATAATCGCCAATAATTAAAATTGTATATAATTATCAAATGATAATAAAAAAAGTGTATATTTAATGCGATTTATTATAATTGTTTCGAGAATCGTTTTGCGGCGTGCCGTGTCAAGATAATAATTCCACTCAAACCGTTTTGCATAATAATGTTTCGCGCAATAAAAAATATTGTGTACCTGATGGTAGTTTCCGCATAAATATCATTCCAGTAAATTTACATTCATAAACACGCGCGATAATTGTCATTGTAAATGCTCTATAAATCTACTTTCACGGGTGAGGGAAAAAAAGAAAAGAAACACGAAGTGTCGTCTTGAGAAAGATAGTTAGTAAGCGCGCGGTAAACATTTTGCGGGTCATTCCCGTCCGGTTCCGAGATCCTTATCGAATCGGGGGGACATGTCTCGCGATTCATCATCCGGCTGCCAGAAGTACAATTCGTGCGCGCGCGCGAAATCACACAAAGAAGCGTGATTGCGTTCGCCGCGTAACGCGAAGAGGTGTAACGAAGCCGCCCGCGGATGCCCGCTGTATATCGCTGACAGTTACGTAGGCATGCATTATGCATTTTCGCTCTACGCGCGCGGCCGTACAGCGTCCGTACATAACGCGCTCCTCCCACTGAAAACGTGACGGTGTGGTGACCAATCGAGAGAGAACAGAAATCGCGTCGCCCCTTCCGCGTCAATATCTTACCGCGGTGCATAATAAATGCACTTGCTCGTTGAACGCACGCGGACGAATCCTCGCGCTCGCTAGCCTTAGAGACGCGCGGTTTCACGTGCCCTTATGGCGTGAACACGATTTTACATATCGAAACGGAAATTTAATGAAAGTTTTATCAACATCTTAATAAAACTCTCATTAAAAATTTAATTAAAATTCATTTTCATCAATATTTTAATCAATAAAAATCTCATTAAAAATTTTAATTAAAATATGTTAAATCACATTTAATACGAAAGCAAGGCAGTCTGATGTCATTCGTGATTATCGAATAACGTAAGAAAAAAAGGAGACAAAATTGTAATACAAAATGTATGCATTTTTTGATGATTAATATAGGTATATATCAAAATTATTCAGCTTTCAGGTCCATATAGATATTATTGTGGGCATTAATAGCATTACGATTGAATTTTGCACAGACCTCCTATCTTCGCTCTCGATGTCCTTTTGTAATTTCCCTCGGAGCATCGATAGAATTTAGATCGAAAGTTGTGCAAGCGGCAGGATCTCACCAACAATGCCCGGGCCAACCGAGCTGAGATCTTTGTACATACCTAACTTATCTCGAACGTCGTTAAAGTAAGATTTAAAGCGAGTCAGTTGTAGTGTTGCGCCCACGGGTAGCAAATTGGCACGAAAATTGCAACGAGCTGACGAGGATCCGAACAGGATTCGAGCATCGACAATAAAGACGAGTTTGCGGCTGCCGAGATGGCCCATAGTCGATGAAAGTCGAGAAGGTGTTACGATATCTCTATTAGCACATCGAGATTTAAGTTGCTCGGTGCAATAAAGTCTTAAATCTATTGTACAAGAAATATCTGTTTCCGTGTTGCCCGAGTCTCATTTCTAACTTTGATCGTGCTTACTGTACGCTGCTTCCAATATAAAAATTATTAATTAATTAAACGCATTAAAAATAACGCACTAACATACGTATACAGAAATAATATTTTTAGTAATTTTTCTAATATATAATTTTAAATATAATTAATAAAAGATAATTTTTAAAAATATCATTAATAATATAATTTTTTACATACTTTATACTCAATCCTTGTGCACTGCAATCACATCTCGTCGTTCGCTTTATAATAAAGATGTTTAGATAGAGAGATAAAGATGTTTAGATTAATAAAGAAGTTTAGAGATGGAATATTTTTTCGACGTTACAATAACATTCTCAGGTTGACGACGCTGAATCGAAGCGATCCCCGCCCGGTGGATCGCCCGGACGATCCTCGGCTAATCTCCGAGAGAGGAGCGTTTAGGATGATTAACTTTCACCGCGGCGCGGCGGTGAGCGAGGCTTCCGGTGCGCGCACGCCATTGTCAACGACGACGTTCTTACTAGGGCGACGCTATTCCGCGTGCGCGTCTGTCGCGGCCTTTGTCGCGACACATGCACGACACCATCAGCGACATCGTGTCGCGCTGTCCTCGCCTTCGATATTCGTTCGCGTAGGCGTTTAATGATGGGTTCCGCGGCGGGCGTCGCGTGTGCGTGCCCGCGCGCGCATGTAACGCCGTCAACCCCCCGCGCGTGCATGGCGAAGAGGTGCCGTCGTATGAGAATAGAATGCTTACAACGACGAGGAAGGAGGAGGGGGAAGAATCCGTCGCGACGCGGTCGCGAATTCCGACCCGCCTCCATAAAGCCTCAAATATCACGATCGACGACCCTGAAGTGACACCAACACGGTGAACCTCCGTCGTTCATCCGGTTCTCTCGGAGGCCTCGTTGAGCAACGATCCGGGCGCGCGCACGAAACGTCGCGAATAAATTTCGAACGCAGAAAATCGATACAATGCGCGCGACGTAACAAAGGATTCTGATAAATGGTTAAATCGGTTGTTTCTTTTTTCCTTTTTATAAGAATGCGCGACGGAGGTGTATACGCGGTTAACATTGTGCGCGCGAGTCTCTGTGTGACAGTGCAGAAATTCGCAAGAAGATCCATTGTCGGTGCAATTCGTTGTAAACGACGGTCATTCGGAGCGTCATCGGGCATTGTAACGTCACACGAGCGGGGCCGGCTTTCAACGTCATCGGCGACGTAACGGCGCGGCGCGGGCGACCGCGTGCCGAGTTGCAAGGCCAAAATTTGTGCAAGTTGCAACACCCCAAGCCGCGTTCGAGAGAATCGTCGAACGAAACGGACGAAACGGCACGACATTTAGCGGAGAAAAGCGGCGAGGGATCAGAGAGCGTCTTTTTGTCCAGGGCAACAAGAGGTCGCAAAAAAAAAGTCATCAAACCGTGAAACCGGGGATAAGGCTCTTCGAGAGTGGCTCACGTTTCTCCGCTTCTTCTTCTTCTTTTTTCTTCTCTTTGCCTTTTTTTTAAATCCCGTCGTAACGCCCTGACCAGGTAACTGTGTCAGGACCGTTGTGCCCGAGATCACCGACGGTTGCGCAACAAGGCGGAGCGTGGAGATCCACGGAGGATCCGATGATCTAAGGTCTCGGGGCGTATACACCGGCCCCCTCGATTTACTCGCCGCGCTTAGTCTCTCGGGCAACCTAAAGCTAAGGAGCTAACTAGAGATTGACCCAGAAAGCCGCGACTTGGATAAAGTTTCCGCCAAATACGCCGTAGCGATGATGCAGATATAATCGGAATGAGTGGATGCAGAAGCATAAAAAATTCTTGATTCTGACGCGATTCTGATTAAACAAAAATTATACATTAAAAGATATCGAGAAAATATAAAAATATTGTTCTCTAAATTTTTTATGTATATTTCATTTTTCTGTATTTTCTGTTTTTTTTTTTTTCTAAAAAATATCGTGTTGCCCAAATCAAACAATTCACAAAAAATCGCGATAATTGACAATATCGATTTTGCAAATTAATAACAAGAAATCAATCTCGTAAAGTTAAAATCTAAAAATGAAATATAACATTAAAATTGTTAAAGTTTTATATCTCTAAATTGTTTTACGTAATAGAAAAGAACTTACTTTTCGTAAGAAAAAGTTCCACTCTCTATTTAAAATGGAAAAATCTTTATATGAGAAGTTTCATGACGAATCTAAATAGTATAAAAAATGTGATATAAAAAGTTTTTCCCCGAAGTGTATGACGGAACGGAGATGAATAACTTACCGCGATTAATCAGATAATTAATATTTCATCCGCATAAAATCTATATTTATTGCGCTCTCAAGCAACTGCATGATTTAACGATTATAAAAAAAAATCTCGAAAAATCTCAGGATGATACATCTATTACATTCGACAAGCAGATAAAACCGTCAACAAATATCGATCTTACAAATTATAATTATTTATTATATTACTGTATAACTTTAGTCGGGCTGCAAAGCTGGCAATTTTTCATTACACGTATTATATGAATTTTTAAATATTGTTACTATTAATGCAAAATCAATCTTAATTATAGCATTAGTTTGAAGTAATCACAATTAATTTTTATCGATCTCTATTTTACCAAAGACTTTCAGAGTTACGACACCGATCAAAGAGATCGAGAAGAGAGAGAGAGAGAGAGAGAGAGAGAGAGAGAGAGAGAGAGTCGAAGGCATTTAAGCCAAGCAAAGTACGATAACAACGAGCTGATCCGGTCCTAGGACAACCGGATCGTCATCGTGAAGCCGGGGAGTAGCGGCGCATAGTATCGTGTGGTGGGATCACTACACAGTTCCAGAGGTGAATTAGCGTTGTCAGGAGGTGAGGAACGAGACGAGAATACTGCAAGAAACAGTTTCAATCTTTGACGGTGAGCTCACACGGGAAATGGAAACACCGGCACGCTCTCGATACAATGGCGAGAATACCGAAATCGAAATGACAGCAGATTGAGCAGGAAGTCAATGGATATTAGCGTGACGACGGAATGACTAACAATAAGTAAGACGCGTGTCCAAACCGAAGGCATATACATAACTTGGAAACTAGCGATACAATGCAGAGAGGATCTCAGGCCAATTCTGTGAGTCAGTCCTCCTTTCAGCCACAGACAGTACAATAAATTCGAAACCGATTCTATTTTAACAATATTTTACTAATGTATCATTATTCGTTAGTTGCAATATTATCTTGTGAATTAAAATCTAAATGCGATCTTTTCATATTAATCAAGTAAGTTTTGAATAAAATTAATTGATAAAAAGAATAATCAAAGCATATCAACAAAAATTGTTGATGGCAATCCATTTTTTTTTATACAATTTATAAAAAGACTCTTACTAAAGACTTAATACTAAACAAAGAAAATGTTAATTTTGGGTCTAATAAAACAGTTGCTAAAAAGGGCTAAAAATTGGCTGGAAAAATTTTTAAACATTTGTATGTATGTCTTTATATGTGTGTATTTTTTTTCTCTTATAAATCGCTCGAGTTTTGTCGAGACGAATACGCTATAAGCACGGACGGAGAAGAAAAAGAAGAGGAGGAAAGAATCAAGGAAGGAATATACTCGCAAGCGATAGAGCGGTAGGGTGTCGATACAGTTGCAAAGGTGAATTAGTTGCCTGGGAGGTTGCACCGCGAGTAACGATAGAGAAGAGATAGTGACTGTGTTCGATACTCCTCATCCCATCCCTCCCTCTCTCTCTCTCTCGTTCTCTCTCTCTTTCTCTGTCCCTCTCACTCTTTCCCACCCGTTCTCTCCCTCTCGCTTCCGCGAGAGCACGTCGGCTAGCTGGGAGGATTCCGGTGTGTCGGTGACCATCGTCGGGTGGGAGTGGTGCACCAACACCATCCACCTCCTCTCTTCGGGGTCCAGATCGGGCCGCGGATCGGGGAGTGGGAAGAACAGTCAGAAGAGTGCCGGAGGAACCGTAGCTAGGAGGAAACGTTGGCTAGAGGGAGAGACGTCCTTCGTCGAGCGAAGTAGGAAAAGGAACACGACGAGAGCCGCGATGAGGAGGAGGGAGGACGGGAGAGAAGGGAGGCAGTAGAAGGGGGGGAGGGCAGGTCGCGTGCCGGCGTGGTGCTACTCCGGAGCTGAAAGAGAGGAGAGCACTTACCTTACCGACGTCTCTCACGGTTAACACGCAGGGGAGCTCCTTCGCGTATATTCCTCCGCGTGCGTTCTCACACACACACACACACACACACATACACGGGGGGAACGGGCGCTCTAACGTGGATACACGAATACGTGTGTGTGCTCCGCACGCAAACGGCGCGATTTCTTCCCCCTCCTCCCGTCTGCGGACATCTCCTCGGTGTGTTCTCCAATCTCCCGGTGTGTGGCTCACCTACCTACCTACCTACCTACCTACCTACTTACTAACCTACCCGCAGCCTACGGATTCAGTCTCCCCGCCCAACTCGACGGTACCCACGACGGTACGTATACCTGCGTGTTTGTGTACGTCGCGCGTTGCACGTGTGCCAGTGTGCACGACGTTCGTACGCGGCATCGCCCGCTTCACACATCGGCACACGGCTTACTCACCACCGCGCCGCACCGTACGGACCACTCCGCTCTCGTCGCGTCTCACGAATCTCCTCCGAGAGCGCTCCGGCTGATATTCCGCCTCGTCCGCGGCACGAAGGAAAGAAAGAGCGAGAGAGGAAGAGGGAGAGATGGGAAGGGGGAGGGGAGGGAGATATCACACGCCTCGAGAGAGGACCTGGACAACGGAGCACGGGCACCAAACGATCGCCGGACGGTGGTGAGCAACGTGGTTGGCTCCTTCCGTCGCTCCTCCCGCGAGAGAAACCAACAGTCAGGACTCGACTGTTGTCCTGTCGACACGACACACGTGCGAACACTCACGATACACACATCCGGGCGTCGCGCCGAGATCGGCAGTGTCATCCCACGGAAATCGGTCATCCGGATCGCGGACAATCGCCCACGAGGGAACCATTTAATTAAAATACGGTCGACTGTGTCGGCTCCTTGGCATCCGATCCGGAGCACGAGGAACAGAACGAGCTCTAGTCAGGAGGAATAAGAAGGGAGACAGAGCTGTCTCTTCGAGAAAACGTCGGGAGGCTGTCTGGTGTGCGGTGTGTGATATACTCAAAAAAAAAGGGACACGCGTATCGTGGTATCGCCGGAGCGGGAACGATCGAAACCGTTATCCGAGCACGTGGTCGCGGTACCACGAGGTGCAAGAAACGAGGGGCTCCCGGTGGAATCTGGATGTACTATCGTTGAGAAACGTGTCAACGGAATGTTCGTGCGGACGTTCCGGTATCCCGTATCTTCGTAAAGGCCGCGACGTACTCGCGCACGTGGAAGGGTCCGGGAAAAGAGGGAGAGTGAATTCACGAGTGTGAGGATAGTGTGTTGTTGTAAAACAAGTGCTCCCTCTCTGCATCCATCACCCTTTCTTCCGCTATTTCTTCTCTCACGGTGTCATCTGACTCTTTCTTCCTTTTTCTTCTCCATTTCTTTCCTCTCCCTTTTGTTTCTTCATCTCGCTTGGATTGCCTTATGAGCAGAGCAAAGGTGGAAAAGTGTCGCGAAGTCAACGGAAGTGCAGGAACTGCTGTCACCCTCGGCTTCAAGGTCGTGGCATGACGTATAAGGTAACACGATTTATGATTCTATCTCTTCCCGCCGGGACATCGTGTATTATTACATCGTGGTATTTCCGAGCAGCGATTCCTGAATATTTATGAGAGTCGCGCGATCGGTATTTTCCAGAGAAGAACGAGAGCATTTGAATTTACGAATCATTTTTATTAGTATTCTAAATATGCTAATCTAATCGTATGCCAATCGCAACGGTAATTTTGATAAAAACAATTCAACATAAAATAAGATAGAAATGTTGGAGAAGCAGAAATTTTATGAAAAAATATAAGAATTGTCAAGCGTGATGATTTATGTAGTACGCAAAATCCAAAGCATTCGATCAATTTATCAAATTAATTTGATATTTATTTATTTTTTATAATTTAATATGGATTTGATTTTACAAATTGAAAACACAATCTCGTCTTTCTGCCTTCTTCTCCAGATAAATAAAATTGTAAAATAAAAGTTGTCATGGTAATTTGTAATTATTTTTAAAAGTTTTTAAGTGGAATTTTTAACGTTTATAGATTAGTAAAATTGTAAAATGAAAGTTGTCATGGTAATTTGTAATTGTTTTTAAAAGTTTATAAACGGGATTTTTAACGTTTATAGTACTTGAATACTATTATTGGAAAAAAAGCTCTTTATCGGACTGGAGACATTAACGCTATCGATCGTTTTCTCGTTGGCGCGGCGCGCCAAACGTGCGTTGAACGTCGTCGACGAAATCTCGACTCGTACTCCTGACGCCGGCGTCCCGCGCTCCCGATAATTACAGAGTTCTTGTGAAATGCAGACACGGTGTCGCGTGCGCAGCAATCTGCGAACAGGAACATTGAATAGCAATAGGCGGAGACAGAGGGGTTTTCATTTGAATGAAAACAATTGAACTCCGCGCGCGAGTGCGATCGCGGAAGAGTCGTCCGTATGTAATTCGTCGACGTATCATCCGACAAGTGTGCACACTTTGCGAAAACAAAATATGATAACGCTTAAAATTAACTAATAGACCACATGATACACAGTTTATGTATTACGTGATTTATAAATTGGACATCATATATTTTCAAATGCCTCGATATTTTTACAAAAAGTCATTAATGAATTCAATTAATGTCGCCGATGTTATACTTAAAATTTTATTTAGATACATAATTTTTTCGGACACTATCCAATATATTCTTTCGAGATTGTTTTGCCATTACCCGCAATTTCAATACATAATTAATAATCGTGAATTCGAATAATAATTGACAGAGTATTAAAATTTTTATAAAAATGTGAGTATAAGTCGCACGCGCGTATTTTCTCACACACGCGAAGCCACTGCGGATTGACACCGGGAAGATCTTACGTAACGCAATTAAAAGGGACGCGAAGTCACGCCCATAAATTCGCGCGCTCTCGTGGGTTCCGCGCGCGAAAATGCGTTGGACGTCTAATTCGTTCGAGACCAGTTCCGAAGCTTGCGCGTGCGATCTCGCGCAAGAGCGAATCGCCCACGCTCGTCCTTATATCACCGAACGGTTCGTTTTGCCGCCCAGGAAAGCAGACGTTTGCAAAAGCTATGTTCCTGCGTCATCCCTGCCGTTTCCTCGTTCATAAATTTACGTGCCTCCAGGCGGGCGCGCGCGCGCGACTGCGCCCATGCGAGGGATAGAGAACACGTGAGATTATCCGATACGCAAGGCACGAGAGATCCCGATAAATATGTTTACCGAGTATTCAAAATAACGCAAGCTATGCGTTTACATAATGTAAGTGCAAAAATGACGGACGTCGAATCACGCGACATTCGCATTAGTCAAGAAATCTCGTTTTGTTCACAAACATGTGACTGAGGTATTTAATTATTAAGTGAAAATTTGCAGTCATATTATATATATATTATTACAAATTATATTTGCTGCAAATAGGAAAAAATATATATATCACTTCTTGGTGAAAACTAAAGTCAGATTTCGCAGAGTTCGTTTAATTTGATTTCTCTCGTCAGATTATGCTCGGAGAATAAAGACGGCGCGGGTCAGAATATTCGATTAAAGTGACACGAGAGATACACCAACGATGCATTATTCATAGAGCACGGCCCGAGTACGATATAGGTATACGATAGCACACGCAATAGACGCGCTACCGAGCGTACCGGCGACGCTAACAGTTAATTGATAACAGGTAAGTCGAGTGCGGGACGCCGGGTGATTTTTGTTGCACCGCCGAGCGATGCCGATCTCGATATAGACCGACCGACGACGCCGTTAACAGTTATGTGAAACCAATGCGCGGCCCGCGAGAGCCGGCAGGCCCCGCGCTCTTGTCCCGTGGCCCATTATTTTCTTCCTCCTTATACTCTGTTGCCTCGCGCGGCTGTTCCCCGATCCATCTCTGCCTCGCTATCGGCAATTTGTTAGAATCGGCTTCGTACGTGCGCCGACGCGCCCATGACTATCCGTATGCGATAAATCGCAAATTACGACGGGCGCGAACATCGCGCATCGCACGAAAGTAATTGTAAATAATACGCGATGCGGATCTCCTCCTTTCGCCTTGGGAATAACGATAATTTGTACGACTGCGCGGGCAGCCGGAAAATTTCAAGAGGTAAATCTTACGCGAGAAACGAGTTAGATCTGCCGCGGACGTAGACCTTCCCTATCGCTGTGAAATTGATTGACGGCTACTTATATGAGATCGAATTCAGATCTACAGTTAAAAAGATCGTAACAGATTCGTATTCACAGCGTCAGCGCGTTGTACTTAAAATCGATCCTACACAACCACCGTTAAATCTCGTTCGGGTTCACTAATTTTACACAATTGTTATACGTATTATTTTACTTTGTAAAAAAGCGGGTCCAAAGATGTGATTAGACGTCGAACAGAGCCAGATATCGGGCTCAGATACGGAGTTTCGGTTTAGTACGGAGCCATACGACTCCGCCTACTCTCGTTTTTCTTGTCAATCCCATCCTTGCAAAACCGAACGGAACTTGGCAGTGTCAAGCGATATTACGCGAACGGTATCGGGATCCTACCTCTTTTTTTCCCCTGCTTTTCGTTGCTCAACAATCCGGGCAAACGTATACAAGCGGTAGGCCGGTTATTTGAATACGCCGGCTATTACGAGAATGGAGAGCACGACAATCATGAGAGACTCCCAGACGTTCGAACAATGTCCTCACCTCGATCCTGGACTGGCGCAAACGGCAATAAAACGGGTCCCGAACGACATTACCGTCACCGAGTACCGGCTATTAAATGCTTCCACCGCAGTGATCCTACCGGTGTCTTCCATAATCTGTAGTGTTATCTTTATATTAAATAGTTTTCAAACATGCATCACAAAATAATATTTAATGTGTATTTTATTTAATTGTTTTTTTAATATCTATATTGCCTCAACTTATAACATTTATATAAAATAGTATATAATATTTTATTTTTATACATTGGTTTATCCTTTCCCGAATTTCGGAAAAAAAACTCAACGAAAAGTAGTATTAATAATGTTAAATGATTTTATTTTCTTTTTTATCTTTTCTTTATCTTTCAATTTTGTTCTTGAAAATACCTCTTTTTTTATTGTGCTTCAATATATATTCTATAAAGATCTCTTTCGAGGTAAGACTCTTTGAAATCCCTCCATTGTTTATAGTTCTTTACTATGAACAATTCTTCAATTTTATAAAATTATATACAAAATATTTTGTGTCTGAAAAGATTATGATATTCGATTTAATGTTTTCATTAATTTCAATCGCACGTCGCGTCGGTGAAAAAATTACGAGAGTGAGCGTAATTTTTTTTTTTTTTACGACGGATTCACTCGGTGACGCAAATGGTCTCCATCGAAGAACGAGCTTACATAAGAAGCCGTTTAAGAGGGGAAAATTGAAATAATTTCAATCGTCTTTTTGCCTGTGGCCGTAAATGTAAATTCGTGTCACGACGGGGACGGGATCTCTTCGGTAGCATAAAGCTTGATGCGTGGGCTCGCGATGCCGGAGTCTATTTATACATTCTCGCGCGCGTACAATGGACTTGCTGCCTTTAAATTAAATTCGAGCAGTACCGCAATGCCATTGTTAAATTTCATTGCCGTTTAGAAAGTTTATCTCGAGTACTACAGACAATCCACGTGGACCGAGAGGCTTCCGATTAAACGAAATTTACGATTCGCATTCGAGTGACAGCGCGACTCCGCAACGAGCAATCCGCGATAAGCTGCCTTTATACATGCCACACAGTATCTGTATTTCATTAATAACAGTTATCGCGTGTATTGACAAGTTTTAAAAATTCAACGTTATTTCACGATATGCGGCCTGCTCGCGGGAAAATACGACGAACCGGTTTATCAAGAAAATTATGTGCGCGTAATCCATTAAAAGAATATCACATTACGCCGAAATCCCCATGAGAGATTTAGTACGACTGCGTAACGGTTCTTAAAACGCTCTTGAAGATACTCAGAATAGATCTCCTCTGAGAGTCCTTCGTCTTTATCAACGTGGATTCCGCGAATTACGAATTATCGCTCGCGACAGAAATGAAAATTTACAAACTGTTTCGGCGTGCGAAGATACGCAAAAACACTCGGGGAATCCCGTGTTGCGGGCGCGCGCGTTGCATCTCGCCGAAAGATCGTTCGGTGGCGGACGAACACACGAAGCTGACGCTTTTACGACCGGGCTGCAATCACTGAACATTACTGCGAACGTGTGATTTTTTTTTACTGCGGCCTTGATTTATGTCTCGCGTCGAAAGGGCGAGGTGCAGGAGTTTAAGCAAACTGCATATTAATTAGCCATTCTCGCCGGAAAAAAAACACGAAAATTATAGACCGCGCGGAATCGTGTCGGCGAGTCTTCTTAACTCAGAAAAGCGCAAACGAAACGCCCGTCTTTATTATGCATTCCTGAACTCCTCGTCGAATTTTACGCGAGGTGTGTACATTGTAACAGTACCCACAAAAAGCGCATTGTCCGTCATTTAATTGTAGTGAACGCGGCACGGCGTTAGCCTTGTGACATGGTGAAACTGCATCGACTGCATCTTCGAGTGGACAATGCCGGTGACCTTGCCGGCGTGGAAAGATAATTGTAGAGCCTCGGGATGGAAGTCTTAAATTTGAGGCCACAGCCTACATTCGTGATGTAAGAAACGACGATAACATCGAGCGGTGCGTAAAGTGGCAAACGGAGAGATGTAAAAAAAAGGGCCGGACAGTACCTATACGTGTTTTGTTATTCAACGGCGTACCTGCATGTATGTGCGCGCCGCCACTTATCCCATACACGGTGACCCTCTTTATTTCACATCTCGCGATTCACCGCGGCCTCCTCGCCCTGCCACCTCGCTTGATCCAATATCTCGAATGTATCGTACAACTAAATAAACATTTTGCGGTACCATCGAATGTGATATCTAATTCAGTCTTACGCGATTAAATTGCGCGGAAATACAATTTGTGCGAAAATTAATATTGGAATTAATTAAATTAATTCAATTTAATTTAATGATTCGGTTACAGTTTACGCTATGTTTGCTGTCCATGGCTGAATTTCATAAAAGCCAATAAATTATCAGTAATTATGCTGCAATAATCGAGCAATAATTCGACCGACGTATACAAGATACTAGTTTCATTTTGGATTACCAATCGAAAAATATTTACATATTGTAATAAATTTTTTAACAAAAGACTGATACACAAAATTTAATAATATGAATTTAATAATATGAAGCAAAAAAATTCAAGTATAAATTCAAACCAGAAATAACCGTAAATATAAAAATAAAAGATGAAATGATATACAATTATAGACGAAATTATCAAAAAAAATATTATACAATTAAACAAAAGAGTTATATATAAATTTTTGCAGAAAATTAAAAATGAGAGTGGATTAGCATCGAAACTGAAAATTTGATCGTGCCATGATGAGGAGAGTCGATCGTGTGTGCATCAGGTACGCATGTTTCTGATTTGCTTAATCAGCCCTTCATCATCGCGCTGAAGGCTGCGCACACTTGTTACATCTTGCCCGTCATTGCGGAACGAGCCGCCTTCTGCCTTCGCATTGTTACATGCGAATATAATCATGAATTGAAATCAAAACCGGCATCTTAAGGCGGTCGGTCATCTGACAAATTGAAGAGGGTATATCGTCGTGCGCGCTACAATTTCGGTTGCTTGCTCATTAGTGATCTTTTCACAATCATTATCTCGAACACGAGCGCGATAAACTTTAAATATAAATCTGAAGGTGCACAAAAGAAAATTTGTAATCATCTCTTATCGCAAAATGTATCTGTTTGCCACCTCGAGATATTGTAACTCATTTCGCTTGCATGCCTATCTATCAACGGAACGTATAGGAATGTAGTGGACGTTGCGATATCGTCGATTCGTCGGGCTGAAAACGAAAATGTTCTCACGATCGATGCGGTCTATTAACGATCTACCTGCTCATTAAAAGCGCAGAAAATCTACGTGAACCGTCACGGCACCCTTCAGAGAGGCTCGTATTATCCCACGCATCCTTTCACCGATTTTCGTTTCGTGCATTATTAGGTGGCGACCTTCGAGTACCATTTCGTTCCAAGGTTGCAGGAGCACCAGCAATTTAGGCATTAGATTAGAACGTGTCTAGGCGTGTCATGACGTTTTACAGAAGCTACAACGAAGACTTTCGGCAAATTCTACGAAAAATCGTGCTCGATTGCATGAATATAATAACTTGTAAATACGTTTGGCGTTTACGCATAAAGAACACTAAAGATATTTATTTTTAGATTTTGCAACGAAATTTTATACAGCATCTTTCTATACTTACGATTGGCGATTGTTTTATGATTAAAAAAAATCAGAGATTCGCGTGTGTAAAGTTAGCACCCCAACAAAAAAATTCTATAGTTCGATTAGAGTTAGTTTCCGTTTTATTTTGAAGAGACGAAGAGTTCTCTATAGTTTATAATAAGCCGCTCAGAATTATTTGATCATTTTGATAAAAAGCTAGCGCTCCATTATTTAAATTAAAAATTGTTATCAAGCAGAACACTTGTTTTAAATTATAGGGAACTCTTTGTCTCTTCAAATTGAAACGGAAACTCTAATCGAAACTATGGAATTTTAATGTTGGGATGCTAACTTCACACACGCCATAGATTCAAATACATGCGAATGTAAATGAAAATCAAGTATTTATTCAACATTAATTTTAACATACTCTGAGCATCTAATTCGGACTCTTGTATACGATGTAGAAATTAATTACCTATTAAACATAAATTCAAACGTATAAAAACAAACATTTTTTGCTGAACGAGTTTTACTATAGCTAATTTTTAAATAATTTTATTAATCTCAGTTACTAACATTTTACTATCACACGTTAAGACTTTAATTATAATTAAAAACAATTGTGTTATTATTCATTATTGTTAAAATTTTTATACTCTTGCCAATTTTTTTCGACGTTTTTTACATTTTTTATCAAAAATTATTGTTTTTCATAAACATAAAAGAGAAACTTCTAATAATTTTTGCGAAAAATTAGACATTCGATGTAAGATGTATAAAAATGCTTTATAAGTCTCCTTGAAATCTTATGTATTTTCTACTCGCAAATGCATCGCGAGGAAAGAAATGTGACGATAACTAAGAGGTCGCCGAAGCGCGGAAAGAAATGGGCCACGGGGCTGACAATGCCCGACAGTGTAAGGCCCTCGCGTTCTCGTGAGAGAGAAGGAGAGAAAAAGAGGAGGAAAAAGACGGAGAGACTGGTGTTGACTAACAAACGATGATTTCGTCGTACTGCGTGAATATTTCATGAGGAAACGGTCGGAGATGCCGCGTAGAAGTTGGGCGGTACGGCCCGAGACGAGATCGGCGGATCGGCAGACGATCGAGCGTCGGAGAGGAGACGATGATAGATGCGTTACGACGTAGGGGACGACGAGGGGGAACACGGGACGATCGCGGAAGAGGACGGAATGCAGATCAGAGAAGGAGGTGGAAGTGGAAGGGAGGTTAAAGAAAGGGAATCAGGCCAACGGCTGGGCAATAACCGGCCCCGGAGGAAAATTCATGAAAATCTATTCCTGATTTCGTGGCCGATCGCTGTATATATTTATGGGCAATATGGACGAGCCCGTGTAATCCTGTTGACGATTTCGAGGCGATCGAGGTGATTCCCCCGGCTTTCCTCGTACGCCCGGCAAAAAGAGTCGCGCACCCCGATCACCGATGTCGCTCGTTCCGGCGTGTGATGATGCGACTTCACGATTTGAAAATGCAATAATTACCCGAAAAATGTCTAATTACAAATCGAGAATACTTCATTGTTTAGTTTCGGAAACAAATATCGCATACGTAAAATAAAGTTATAAATGTGTATATTTTATACATATTCGGATTTAATAAATATTAACGCAATTTTTAGTCTGTTTAAATGAAAATATAATTCTAGATATGTTCGCATATGAACGTATACTTGATGTAATTGAAGTCAACATGATTTGTCAACATTTCTTATTTTATTGATTTATTAATTTAATAATATAACGTATGTTATAATATCAAAAATTAGTACAATTTTGATGAAGCTCGAATGATTCTAAAATAGTATCTCTTCGAACTGAGGGAACGTATTAATAAGCATAAATCGTCGAAGGAGTTTATGTTAATTGAGAAAATCTTTTCTCATTAGTAATCATTATGGAAAGTGGCCGACAAGATCGAAGCGCAACATTAAATTAAATGTTTAATTACACGGCCGCTTCCTGATTCGCATTTGTTCGATACGGAAACTAATAACGTGCTAATCGATTAATTAGGGAGGCACTTTCTAGAGCGTCCAATTAAATTGCGCACAGTCCATTCGGTCTTCATGTGCCATCACTCACGGGCGTTCCCCGTTTATTTTCTACTGTCGCGCTTCTCGTTTTCTCATTCGCGGTCGATTTCACTCCTTTTAAATCACAATCGCTCGTTAAAGATGGAACTTTATTTTCTCAATTGCGAATCGGCTCGATCGTTCGTGAAACGGTTAAAATAAAATTCGAGTCTTGCGCAAGCTAATATCACGTTATCGTAATAATAGTATAACACTTCAGTATAACACTTCATCAGGCGAATTATATATGTTACCGATAATTATTATCATCTTTTGGATATATTCACGTTAACATAAGAAGGCCAATATTATTAATTTCATATGTTAAAACAATTTTTTAATTGCTATATCTTTTCATACTCATTATACAGTACATTGAAAGCTTCTGAGCAAGTTATTTTTGGAGTCTCCAATTACATGAACTTGATATAAATATTAGCAATTTGAACCCAACATTGTTTTTTTAATTAAAGATTTATATTATACTAGAATAAACCTGACGAAGAATAATCTTCAATGTACCAAAATTTATTTAATTTTATGAATTATAACTGTTAAAATTATTTAAATAAACGTTTCTATCATATTTTAAAAGAAAAAGAGAGAAATCTTATGAAGTAATCTAGCTGGATATCAAACCTTAAAGATCTAATAAAACTGAGTCAAATTTTATAATTTAGTAAATTCCTAAGGGTATTGTTTTGATAATGGAAACCCGATTCCACTGCAACTGTTAATAGCCGCCAATCGGCGAATGCTCGGCGAGAGTAGTCGCGGGGCAAAACGGTGAGCGACTTCGTATACTCGCCGCGTTCGCTTTCCATCGGCCGCACTAACGGCCAGTTTCGCAAACTCGGATATCCGCCAGCGGGTAGAAACCATTTTCAGCGCGGCTAACAGAACTGAGAAAATTGTTGTGCCTGATGATGATCGTGTTTAATGGCGGAACCAATTGTTTGATATCTCTGTTACGCCAGAACCCTTCATCGTCATCCTCTCCTCCCCCCTCTCCCCCCCCTTCTCGCGACCGTTCTTCCTCTTCACCCTAATCCGCGATTTCCTGACGAAAGGCCAAACGCGGTGGAAAGACGCCGCCGCGGAATTCACGAGAAAGGCTCGGGTACTATTCGCCGATGAATCTTGATGTTGCACGTGGTTCTTATATGTTGCCGCAGATTGTACTAATACTTTCACAGTTGATTTTTATTGTACCGAGCTTTTTTATCAAATGTGAAACTATGTAATATGCAAAATTAGAGAAATATTTATTGTGTTTGTATTGTATATTTGAACGTCTATTTTCTTTCTACTATAAAGCTACTATAAGAATTGTACCAATACGACCGATAAAATTATAATACATTAATTTATACTTAAAAATATATTTTGACTGCATTTAATGTAATTGTGTATAGATAACATAATAACTGTTTAAAATTTTTCGTTCTTTATTCTTATTTCACAACTTGTGAAGTCAGTTACATAGTACTGTTACTATTTGCCGCAAAATATTGCCCGAAGTTATTATAAATAATAAAAAACTATTAATGAATATTATTGGAGAAGATACGTTAAAAGAGTGTAGCTTTCAATTTTCGAGTCCTATAAATTCCATCCGTCAATTGCCAGATCGAGAAGTGAAACCTCAATAAAATCAAAACGATATGCGAAACGAGAGTAACAATTAATTAAACGAGAGCAAAAGCGAGGCGCGTGCTTGAGTTTATTGAAATCTCCAGGAGGCAGTTGAAAATGGCAATACGATACACGGAGTTATTTCTTTCGTTCGCCATCATAAATATTTCTCTTCATTTGCAATATACAAACACACTCGTTAAATTTTACTCTCAAAACCGGTCTAGGTAAAAAGAAACAAATTAATCTCTTTGAAATCTACGGGCATGTAAAAATCTTCTAAAGATTCGTGGTATTGAAAGAATGATTAGCATATAATGATCATCCTTTTTACATAATCGGCCGCACTTATGAGTTACGCGGAATTCGACGGGGGTTTGTCCGTTTTACGGTGAGAGCGCGGGGCCGGGATTCCAGCGGCTCGCTTTACACTTCGGGTTTCATAAGGAAACGTTCGGAGCGAGTCGCTATTTAACTAAATCACAGTGTGCTCGCATAGAGAAAACTATCGAATAGCAACGCCGCGCGCCGCGCCAAGGTATGTCCGCGGCTCCGCGTGTGGCGGTGTGAGCGATCTAAAGTACCGCGGATATACGCTGTAAAAAGGAAATCCCCGGTGAAGAGTCGCTCTCCGCGCGCGCGCGCGCGCGATCGCGCTATCGCAATCCCCGCATTAAAATCGTTGGCAAATCCGAAATGCCGATCGATTTTCTTCCCCCCCTCCCCCTCCCTTCGCAAAGTGCGAACCCCGCCGGCGATTTGTCGGGTTCGCCGGGCCGGAAAAGCAGGTAAAAAAAAACCACGGAGGTGGAAGTTAGTTTCGCTTGGGCAGATCCTTGAACACCGTCTCGTTGCTCAATGCCGAAACAACCGATCTCGGTGTAACAGTGACGGAATTGTATACCGATTACGCAACGGCCTCTCGACGGTTTTTGCAGGGTGGATAATAAATTGCTTCTCGCCAGCCGCTTTCGATGCCCCCTCGCAATTCTTCGCGAACGCGAGCGTCTTAGCGCGCGTTTCTCAAAAATAGCGAGTAAGGATGAAGTATTTGTAACGATCTTATTGACAGAATCAACAATAATCGATTGATTTTTTTTAAACGATTTTTGAGCCTATTAGAGTCACCGACTGCAAAGAGGTAGCTATTCGAGTGAACTTTAATTCCTCCGTCTTAGCTCGAAAAAGGCGAGAGAGATAGTCTTATTAGCCCGCGATAAGACCGTTGATGCGCCTCGCGAGCGGCGCTTCCGAGTAAACGAGACGACAGATCCCGGAGAAGATTAATGATCGCGCGATCGGTTGCGAAGTCTTCTCCGCGAGACGTGATGAATCGTGAAATTCGAAATGTTTTTCTACAAGTCACATCAATAATATCACCTTATTGCTTAGCCGCCACTTGACTCCTCAATTAAGGAAGATTGTTTTCGCTTGTTAATCGATTTGGAAAGGCAAATTTTAATCTCCCATTGAAATAATGTCGGAAGTAAAGAGTGAGATGGGAAGGGTGGGGGGGGGGAGGGAGGGAAAGACACTCGCGGGGTTGTATGGAAATGTTTGGAGAGTACCGTGAAATGCCTCACGTAAAAGTAGGCACAGTTCACTTCCAAACAAATCCGTGTCCGCGAGCCTGCCGGTTTCCACTTCCAAGAAGCTGCCGCGCGATTAGAACCGATTTACACGGATTGACTGCGATCGTCTCGCGCTGTCTTTCAACTGTCGGTTTACGCGTAACATCGCTGGCGAATTAAAGAGCCATTAATTTACGTTCATAGAAAAAAAAAGAAAGAATCCCCGGCCCCGACACGGCGCGTACATAATTCATTCTAATACGACGGACACATCTACAAATCCCAGCCGAGACAGAGACACGTAAAAAAGATACAGGATTTTAACTGCCTATTAAGTCTCTCTATTGACCGTAGCGGGGAATGCTCGAGGATATATGTGCAGTTGTAAATTATCAATCACCAGCGAATTAATGTGTTTGTCAGCGCAACAAAGGTGCACTTATATTTTATTAATTATTGGCTCAATTTCTAGCCGTACATTGAGGGAAGAAAATTATCATATTAAAAATATATTTACATATTTTATGACAACGACAGAACTATAGAAATATATTCAACTTGTTGAGTGCATAGATCTTTAGATCTTCAGTGTTCATAAAATAGAATCATAAATCTGCAAATTGATGAATACTGTGCTTTATTCATTGCACATTTTCGGACAAGCAACCATATCCAAACTAAAAAAAAACATTTCATATAACACGCGTTTATTATACAAATCGTACAGAGGAATATCTCTTTTTGACGAAATGTATATACTTATGTATATCCTTTTTGTATCCAAGTGATCCACGAGAGAAGCGTTTATCATGCGGAAGATCGATTGCGTGCAAAAAATCTCAATCTGCGGCGATGCGGGATCCTCCGAGAGAAACGAATCGTCGCCGAAGGAGGAGTGTATTTATGGGCGGATATAAACGATATTATACGATACCGGACGACAATGCTGACGTTTGCACGCGTTATTGGCAAGGCTGCCGACTGCGATAATGTCTGTAAAGGAACGAGTATCAGAGGGAGGAAAAGGGGGAGAAGGAAATGCGCGTGGGCGCCGCACATGTCGGCTCCCGGCGTACAAGCCGAGACACATTCAGCCTTTTACGTCGCGGAATCATAAATAATAATCCTCGGATTATCGGCGGATGCACACGCGCGCGCACGCGCGCGCATGTATGTACCTCCCGACGTAATGTTGTCGGCGAATTAATTCTCGCGGCGCGGCACGGCGCTGGGCCGCGCTGCGCCGCGCTGCGCCTCCATAGCGCGCGAGATCCATGAATAATGAACGACCGCCGACGATCGCCAGCCGAACCGAGAAAGCGACCACTTTAAAAGTTTTAAACGCTATATACGCACCGACTTCGATGCGTGACGTCTTTGAAAGCACACCGCGAGACCTTTCACCGTGCGCGGTTCCCCCTTCGCGGATTATTTATCACCTGTTACTCGATCGTTACTTGGACGCGCGTTAATTGGACCGCGGACCCAAAACCGTGACGGAAGCGGTGGCCTTCCCTTCGAGAGTAATGATTTAGAATATTTAAATTGAATCTCTGTGTGAAAACTGATACATTCTGGAAAGTCATCTCTGTAGTCTTTTACAATTATATATTTTTTCTATATACATATTTCTGAAAAGTCCAGAGCATTGTTTCTCATGTTTAGAACATAAAAAAAATCTTTAAATATTGAGAATTTATTAAACATTTCAGTCAATTTTCGGAACTCTTCATATTGCAAATATATTATAATAGATTTATCATGTACGGCACAAATTTTCTAAGAATTAAAAATGACTCTCTCTCTCTCTCTCTCTCGCAATTATTCATCGGGAGGTCAATCTCAATTTGTTGATTTTAACAACGATAAGATGGTCCGCGATCCGCATGCATATCTCCTTTGTATCCTTTGTTTACATCCTTTCACCGCGAGACGCCGAACGGCGGCGCGTCGCGCGCGCGTTCCGATGAATCATAGCGGCTAATGAGCCCGATAAACTTCGTAGTAGTAAACGATTTTTCTTTACGACGAAGAAGACGTTCTGCGCGTTACGTGATCGCGCCACGTCATATCGCCGGTCTTTATAAATATTGCCCAGAGGGGCAACGCACGTCGCCACTAACACGATAATGATGAGATAGACGCGGGACGGAGCGCGGGGAGGAAACTATTTGCTTGTACCTCGCTCTCTTTCAGCGTAATGAATACATTTCTTTGGAGTCGAGCGGTCAGTTTTTCCCATTACGCGCGTCGTTACACGCTGTATTTCCCAAGCTTATATAGAGCCGATACGCATTTCCAGTAATATAGTAATAAGGTAATTGGACAAGAATCTCTCAGTAATATGAGCGCCAGCAGCGAGTGCGAAAGAACACGTTTGCACCCTTCTGTTTCTTCTCATAAGAAGAGAAACACGCGGTTAAAAGTGTACTACTTCTGGAGAGAGTTTTATGAAATAAGCTATATTAATTGATATTAAACACAAACCAAAAGAATTATAATATTTTGATTTTATATATTATGACACGAAAATATTTTTATTTTAATTCAACTGTTCGCAATTCAAAATATTTTTGACAATATCATATATTGAATATTCATTTATGTCAGTGTTATCTCGTATAACAGACATGAAATTTCTTTAGAAACTTTATAAAAACTCGAAGAAAAACTCTATTAATTTAATTAATTATATAGAAGTATTTTAATTTAAAATATTTAACAAAATATTACATCTTCTATAATATTTTAAAAGATTTAAATAAATAAAGATATAATCAGAAGAGAATTCTTGATGCTTTTAAAAAAGTTTGTGCCGATATTTATATACCACTTTCTATGGAAATCTCCGCCCATTCGCGTTCGTTTGCAAGGACACTATTAAAATAATTATATGTCTTCTTCGGGGGGGAGGGGGCAGAGGAATCACAAGAATATTCAATTGCGCTCAAGACCATCGAAATTTCATGACTGTCGCACACGGCGAGCAATATTTTCGCGTCGTACAATGTATCAATTTGGCGACGTATGGCGCACTTTATCTCCGACAAGGCTGTGCTTAAAGCGGCGCACGTCGTAATTAAACACCAGCACTTCTTGGCCGGCTTATCGGTAGGAGCGATCGCGTACCCCGTACGCAGGTCCCACGCGCGACGGGCGAGGAAGGATACGCGGCCACCAGGAGATCGATACTTTTATTTTCTTTTTTTTTTTGTTTCCTTTCCTTAATCCCCCTCCATCTACGGCATCCTTAGAGCGTAAACGGAACTGACGGAAGAGACTGCAGAGAGAAATTGTGTCGGCGGGGAAAAAAACGGCTGATTGAAATCTCGCGCGCGATCCGACACAACACGGCCGAGCCACTCGTCTCGTTAGGATAACGAGTGACGAATTCGTTGAACGAACTGTAAATTTCGAAGTGAGCATGAACATACGCGCGCGTGAATATATCGCGCGCTTGTGTGAAATATGAATCTCTCTCCAAGACATCTTAAAAAGCATGAAAGACATGGTTACATTCATAAGGTATAAAGCGAAAACTTATTTATTACTCTGAGCGATGCTACCTGAGTTTGAATATAACGCACAAATATTATTTAAAGTTCCTGCAAATTATAAATAATGCAATGACACCGTGACCGAAGCGGAAATTGCGTTTGTAAAAAGAAGGAAAAGTAGCGACAAATTGGAAATTAAGATATCACACAATACTTCAGTAATCTAAGGATATTAGTGGGAAGTGGTTCAATGAAGACTTTTCGCTACCGCGAAGTGCATTAAGATCCGCCTATTATGCACGCGAAGAAAATTGGCGCTTCCTTCTTTTGGTCCCGCTCGGCACTCTTCTTTCTTTGCGATCGAAGAAAGAGGAATTACGTCACGCGAGAAAAAACGGCCGATTAAAATCGTTTTCGTGCTCGACAAGCGACCAGGGACGTGTCTCGTTTGGTTAACAAGTGGTGGATAAATATATGCGTTACATGAGCGGCGTTTATGGCGTTACACATGCGGGAATTAATTAAAGTGAAAATAATCGTCGCCTGCGATTCGCGAAGGGACGTCCGTATGTTGGTGCTGTGGAACTTAATTATAGTAAATTGATAAAAATAATAGGTTTGCTTGTATATATATCACAATAAAAGCTTGTACATATATCACAATAAAGTGCATGCTAAAGTTGTGTTGCATAGCGGCCATAGATTCCATGCATATATAATTAGTAAAAATTAAAGGAATTGAAATATTTACAGACGAAATTTTTAGCATCCATATAATTTTCTCATTCAAATTATTTATATCCTTAGTTAAAATCTTTAGTTAAAAAATTATTTTGACAGATGGAAGAACTCTCGTATTGTTTATAATAAAGTAGGCGTATCGAGACGTATTCAATAGAAAATCGCGCAATACCAAGACGCATGCGGCCCTGGAGGAGCACTTATCGCACACGTAGGTGAATGTCGGCAGAGAAATCATACCGGCAAGGACGACGTAGCGAGAGAAAGAGCAGGACAGGGTGAGCGGGAAAGAGATACAAACCACGCCCGGGCTCATCCCGACTTTCTAGAAACCGAAAACTGGATCGTGGCTGCCAACATCTCGGGAGATCTCGAGAAACGTCAGTCCCGGTTGATTCACGTAACAGACGTCAGTCCTCGCCGACCACGCTCCTCTTTCTTTCGCTCTTCTTATTTCTCCTCCCGTTCCGCGTAACCGGCTACCATTTCCCGTGGACATTACTCACTCTCGGCCGCTCGGAGAAACTCCGCTTGGCGTAGAAAAAAATCCGAGATTTTTAAAACGAATTCAATCAAGATGATCTCGGGGAGAGCTCTGAATTAGAATCAACAATGTATCTGCTAATAAATTATTTTTTAATTATTTCATTGCACATTATTTTTCAAGCAAAAGCCAAATTTAACTTTTTTAAATCTTCGATCTTTATATCGAGCATCTAAATAAAATTTTTTAAAATAAAAATAATTTACAAGTTCCGAATTTTTGAATTACTAATGTACCAATTATAGAGAAAATTATGGCAATGTGCCTGAAAGCAATGTCGACTTGGCACCTTCCTTGAAAAGGCGTTGCTGAAAAGTTTGAAGCAAACAACCCAAGATCCAATGTCCGGATCTCGCCACAGGTTTTCAATTCCTCAAATTCGACAGGGCGTCGCCCGAGGATGGGTCCGCGCTCGAGTCGCGCGAAAGTTTCTCCTCGCGAAGTATTATTACAGGGAACAAGGGAAAGTACATGTAAATCGAGCTTAATCGACCGCATCTCTCGCCGGACAACACACACGCTCTACTACTATCACTTTCTTGCGCGCGAAAAGGCGGCGTGCGGCGACGGCGAGCGGGGCAGCGGTAACGCAGAAAAATCAATCGCCGCGATCGGCGTACGTCGTGCCGCGCGTCGTCGCTTGACGCGTATATGCATTACTTTCGACTTCGAAACCCAGGTCGCAAGGAATCCTTCTTGACGCCCATAATTAACGCTTTTCACTATTATCGTCGGACGAGCGAGATTTTTGCGCTCGTCCGCGCCTTTTACGACGCGCGCGCGCGTCGCCGCGGCCGCTCTTTTTCCGCCTCACCCTCCCGGCCGCGCCGTCGGCACAACGAGCAGATTTCTCTTTCGCCGAAGTGGACAACCGAAGAGCGGATTAGAGTTTCTGGTTTGTAACTGGATCAGTTCATGCGCAACGGTACACAGGCGGAGCCGTCGATCGCTAAAGTATCGCGATCTCGGAGATACCGAATGTGTTTACGACTCGATGATGGAGGCCATTAAATCACTGCATTAATTGCTTACATCTGCGACACGAGAGATTTCCCAGTTCGTGTTTGCATATTAAGAGCTCATGACTAAATATGCAACTGATAAATATCTCGCTATAATGTACACTCTCTCTTCTTCTCTTTCGTTCCTTTTTCACCCTTTTCCTTCCTCTTTCCCCTTTTTCATAGTAATACAGTTGCTTTTCTTATTTAACTTGTACGGAATGATTTATAAATGATAATTGCTAAGATAAGTCTATTTCTATTCATAATGACACGTTGATTTTTTTATTCTTTTTATAACTTTATTATTTATATACTTTTAACATGAGAAAATGGACACATATGTAATATTGTAACAATTACATAATTCTTGTGTTAATTATATTATATTATTTTATATTTATAATGTTATTTTATTTTATTAAATTCTATCTCATGAGTTTACATTACATTTAATTATTATAATTTGCATTATAAATGTCTTACATTATATTTTTTACATTTTTCTGTTAGTATTGTCGGGAAAATCAATAAATTCATATAGTCACAGTGAGATATGATTACACAATGAAAGCCTCTCGCGTTTCTACGTTTAGCTCGGTAGCACGTGGCGATTGAAGATAAAATATACTCGCCTTCTCGCCATGCGCGGATAGAGACATCAATGCTCGCAAGAACGCGCGGAAAGCGCGGTGATCCCGGCATAGCTGCGTCACTTTCAGTCGACGAATCGACTTATCACGACGATCTCTCTGCAGTCCATAACAAACAAAAAACTTTTTTTTTTCTTTCTTTATAAATCATAAACTACTAAATATTCCGCGCGGAAACGTGTCGATAATTATTCCCGCTAGCAAGTAAACACAATAAAGTGATAAAACCAGACAGAAGAAAAAAGTGATCACAGGTTGAATTACTTCTATCGTATTTACATTTTAAATGTAATTCTGTATTTTAGCAGTGCATTATACCGTAACATCAATATATTTAATCATTGTGCATTTAAAATCACATTCTGTATTTCTTTTTTCTATTTGTCTATGTATTTATCGTGGTGTTTCTTTTTTTGTAAACTTATCTCATGTTTCACTTGTTCTCCAAGACGTGAACAAACTGATAGCATGTTTATATTTAATCGACAAGTTGTGTAAACAAACGAGTATCTCTTTCGGATTGTTACCGATATCGTTACTTCATTACATCGCGGAAGAACACGGTTCATTCGCTGACGAGCGGAGCAGAAAAAATCCGAGCAAAATTAACTGCGCGTATGATCGCGATCCATTAATAAAATTCTGTCAATTAGCGGGCGCTACGGAGTCCGAAGCACGTGCCAGAGTGAAACGGTAAAGCATTTAGAAGCGAGGCATAAAATGAGAGAGAGAGAGAGAGAGAGAGAGAGGCTCGACTTGCAAACTTGCTCAACTTTATCCTCGCGCCCGCGTGTCAAACTATCGAGAGTACTCGCGAAACTCTCGCGAGCGAAGCGAAGTGCATTTTCTCCCCGAGTGTGCATCTCACGGGCGCTGGGCGTGCGTATAACGTTTTACGGAGATTGAAACCCACGCGGTCTCGCACGTTGCGGCGATTGCAATCGACTCGTCGCAGCAGTTTTCACCGTCGTGATTTACCGTAAAGATCACTTTTGCCTGTCGGTGATTTCGAATGAAAATTAGTTGAAATTAATTCTAGAAATAAATGAGGAGCGTCATCTTATATGCGCCTCGT
>NW_012026798.1:2423358-2595481 GCF_000956235.1 Wasmannia auropunctata | reverse complement strand
GTATTTATCGTGGTGTTTCTTTTTTTGTAAACTTATCTCATGTTTCACTTGTTCTCCAAGACGTGAACAAACTGATAGCATGTTTATATTTAATCGACAAGTTGTGTAAACAAACGAGTATCTCTTTCGGATTGTTACCGATATCGTTACTTCATTACATCGCGGAAGAACACGGTTCATTCGCTGACGAGCGGAGCAGAAAAAATCCGAGCAAAATTAACTGCGCGTATGATCGCGATCCATTAATAAAATTCTGTCAATTAGCGGGCGCTACGGAGTCCGAAGCACGTGCCAGAGTGAAACGGTAAAGCATTTAGAAGCGAGGCATAAAATGAGAGAGAGAGAGAGAGAGAGAGAAAGGCTCGACTGAATGATCCATAATACGAGATCGTAAAAATCTGATAGACACATCTTACGTATCTGGCAGGTGTTCCTACTCCATCTATATTTTCTTTTTCTATCCCCGACGTCTGATGTCGAACGGTAAAAATGCGAGCAGGTCGATTTGCCCGGGAGATCGATTTCTTCGGCTTCTAAAATCTTCGCCGTAGCCGCGGGCCGAAGACACATTTATCACAACGCGATTGATGCCTTGATTTATCGAGTCCCGTTGCGTTCCCTCTCTTTGCCTTTCTCCCTTTTTTCACTCTCTCTTTCTCTCCCTATCTCTGCCTGCCTCTTTCGCGCGGCTCTACGATCGGCAAAGATTCACGATGACGTCGATCGAGAAAGGAGAGATAAAGAGAGGGAGGGAGAGAGAGAGAGAGAGAGAGAAGGAGATCCTTTCACTAATATTTCCAAATAGCGTCGTTTTCATAGCGACCTTATAACGCTTCTCTATTCTTCTCGACTTAGCGTAATCTGGTTCTATCGCGAGCGATAGAAAGAAAGTCCATCACGATGGATTTTTGATTTATGAAGCACAAGCGATGAGACTCGCTTGTCAACCGATCGAAGTTACACGATACGTATCTCTAATAATCGGTTGTGTCTATCTAGAGATGCCACGGATTGGTATATTCAATTACTTTTGACTGACGTTTTGAGTGTCGTAATCGGACGTGACCTTAAAATTTTTTTCAACTCCGCACATCTACGTTGCTCAACAGCACATTTTTCGTTTTTTTTTTGCTATTGTCCTGTCAACTTTAAATTTTACTGTTGCTTAAGAGATTAGTATACCCGTGTTTTACCATATAATATTCTCTCTAAATATATTAACTGTAGGTCAAAACAAAGGAAAAGAACTTATCATGATAAAAATTTTCGCGAAGACTTTTTATTAATTGCTCACAGTATGCAAGTGATTCGGATATGCATGCGAAAATAATTATCTTTTTGGAACTGTCTTCGGTCTTAATCATATAATAATTATTCGTTTCAAAACTGTCTTCGATTTACCTATTTGCTAGTACAGCAAAACGATCCTACTTAAAATCTTCACGTGATTCAATTATTTATTAACACGTTAGGCGTTTTTATTTTATTGTATGTATGTAAAAACAAATATTAATATTGATACAAAATGTATGTGTGCCCGAATGATCAAAATCAAACCTGTTCGTTATGTTCGAGTTTAAAAATTTGCTTACAAAAAATTATTAAACATGTAAGTTATATAATTTTTCTCGTACGTTATATTCTATGAAATTACTTTTCCGTTGATATAAAAAAACATTTCCAATTTAATAAACAAAAAGATATAATTCTCTTAAAATTTGTCAGTTAAATTAAACGCGCTAAAATTACACTCTATGAATTTAACATGGAATTGAACATGGAATTATTATTCCATGTTTCAGATTATCCCAAGCGGAGAGCAGGAGCAAGGCCGAGTGATAGCGGCAGTGTGATGAGCGGATACCTCGGTAGCATCACCCTGCCCCCGACGTTGCTGCACGACCCGAAGTATCCTCCAGCCATGCGGGAGAAGGATTCGAGTCCGAGAAAAATGCCGGGCCACATAAGCCCAAAGCAAGCCAGCATTTATCCCCTGAGCGTCCGCGTGCCGGACGTTGAGGAGCTGCCATACGATCTCAGCCACGGCCACGGCCGCGGCCTGTCGAGCCCAACGAATCAGCAGCAGCAGCCGCACATGAGCCCCGCGGCCAGACCGCCCCAGCCGAATCATCAGGACGAGCTCGACTGCGAGCCGCTCGATCTCCGCGTCGATCATAAGAAGGAGCGGCTCCGGGATGAGAACCAGAACGAGATCGAAGTGTTGAATCAGAACAGCCTGGGCGGCGGTCTGCCCTATCACACGGTGCTCTTCCCTCAGCATCACGCGATGCACCCGCTGGTTCTGGAGGCGATGTACAGATCACATCATCACAGCTCGCCGGTGCCCGATCTGCCAAAGATCCAAGTCAGAGCGCTTCCCACGATGGTGCCTCTGCCGCCCAACAGATTCTCCTCGACCTCGTCGTCCACGTCCTCCTCGTCCTCGCAGCCGACCGCGAGAGCCGTCAGTCCGGCCGTTGGTCAACAGTCGCAGCATCAGCAGAATCATCCCTCGCAACAGCAGCAACCGCAGCAGCAGCAGCAGCAGCAACAGCAGCCGCAACAACAGAGCTCGAGTCTGCCGCCCTACTCGATCAGCGTGCAGGCCGGTCTCAAGCCCAAGGACAGATACTCCTGCAAATTCTGCGGCAAGGTCTTTCCGAGATCGGCGAACCTGACGCGACACCTGCGGACGCACACCGGCGAGCAGCCGTACAAGTGCAAGTACTGCGAGAGGAGCTTCAGCATCTCCAGCAACCTCCAACGTCACGTCAGAAACATCCATAACAAGGAGAAGCCGTTCAAGTGTCCGCTCTGCGAGAGATGCTTCGGCCAGCAGACCAATCTGGATCGTCATCTGAAGAAGCACGATGCGGACGGGCCGACGATACTGGACGAGGTCAGATCGAAGTATCACGGCCAACTTCCGCGGGCCGACGATTCCTACTTCGAAGAGATCCGCAGCTTCATGGGAAAGATCACCTCGCAACGGCAGGGTATACCGTACTTCCCCGGCCTGCTGGGCCACGCAACCGATGACTTCAGGAACGACAAGCAACAGCTGCAGCTGGAGGAGAAGCGAGGTGACTCGTCGTACTTCAGCGACCGGGACAATCTCAGTTCAAGGTCGAGCAGTACGGCTAGCAGACCGGAGAGCGTCCAGGAGGAACAAAGGGAAGTCAACTCGCCGCCACTCTCTCCCGGCAATAACACCTGAGTCCTGGGGCGCGGCCATAAGCATGGTAATCCAGTTCAGAAAGGTTTTCGTCGGTTCGTCAGAGCGCGGTGGAGTCAGAGAACAAGAGAAAATCCGATATTTCGAGCGATCGGGATCGACTAAGAGTTTGAAAAAATTGAACTTTCAACAAGATTTCACAACGGTATCGCTGTGAAGAACTGTTTTATTTGAGATGATCTTAAATTAATTCGAAGCTATTCACGAAGATAATCATTCCTCGTAGAAATTCCTATAGGTCGAAACGTAATAAAGATAAACCGACAAGATCTGTGAAAAAAAAGAAAGTGATCTATATTCGTAAAGATAAATCCTAAAAATCGGCGATGTATAATTCCTTGCTCAAGATGGCGAGCAGCAGTCGAATCAGTTTTATTATTCTATAGGTTTTAATAATTACAGACTTTGAAACAAATTCGCATAACGTTACAACTAAAGGATTAACAATCCTTGAATCCGTAGATTTAATTCGCTTTGAAAGAAACTAAAAATTAAAATGTGGTGCCTTGAAGAGAAACATGTGCCTAACTTCTAGGACGTATCGTCCTTCGGTCCTGAAGAATAGATCCAACCGGGTCGATATAAAGAGCCTTAATAATAAAGTTAGATAAACAATTAACTTACACTAAATATCGTACAATATTAGAATCTTAGACTTAAACGCGTGCTTGAGTGAGCCGGAAAGTCATATAGAAAAATAGGCGGAGTTGATAATAATCGTAATTTATAGATCGATTTGTGAAAAAAATTAAGAAAATATCTAATATAGACTTTCATTTTGCAAGAGAAGATATAAATATGTTTCTTACACTTCGGTCTGTAAAAATTTAATATTTAATTTTATTAATTATTACTATATATTTTCAATTTTATCAAAATACATTTTGTGTATGATGTAACTTAAAGTATATAAATGAATTATTACCCGTGTTAAAATTTTATATTTTTGAAATAAGATGAAAGTTACACTTGAGTACAAAATTTGCAAATGAAATTTTTCAAGAATTTCTATTTTACCTCAAATACCCTTCAATATTTGTGTCTTCTCTTTTATATTTCTCACATGCAAGCTCAATATTAATTATAAGGAGCATTTTATATCGATTCTACTCTCTTCGCAGGTCGAATTTCAGGCTCATCAACAGAATGATGTATATATAAGACGTAATTCATTTATGCTTGCAGGCTGTCGCAATCTTTCTATTTACCTATCGAGAATTATAGTTGCATTCAATTACCGTTTCATCATCGTAGGTTTGAATCGTTACAATACAAAGTTTTTCATTGATAAAAATATCCGGACAAAAATATGAGTTACATCAGCCGACCAACATTATTTGCAAATGGTAAGAAAATCCCGTGAGAAAAACGACATTGTTCTTAAATTACGTTAAAGCCGCGCCGCATATTACGATGGTATAATGCATGACTAATTTGCAAAGAAGAAAGAATAGCACGGAAAAAAGCGCTGACACTGTAATTAAGGCCGTTGCAATCCTTTCGATCGTCCCTACACTTTTCCACCTTTCACGACGCATTCCGTTCGCGCGACGAGTTCAGCTCGAAGCTACAGAAGTCCAATTTCGAGAGTTCGACGCAAAGTATCATCCGAAGAAATTGCGTGCGGATCATTTAATCGTAGAATAAACTGCATGCATTGGCTTTTTTTTTCAAATACCAACAGATGTATATTGTATATATAATATTATATACGATAAATATCAAAAATTCAATGGCAAGAAAAATTTCGCAACAGGCTGATGTAATACAGAGTAGTAAGTCTTTTTAGTAATAATATCTTGGTTACTAAGAAAAATGTAAAATCCACAAGTTACGTAGCTACAAGAGACGTGAAGAAAAGTGATATGTCCTTATTAGACAATACTCAGTTTAATATTCATTTTTCGCTCAACATAATCAAGCGTTAAGTCTGTATACCGACGAACATTCGCGCTTAAATCACGCGAGATCGTCGCGTCGCGTGTAGCAAGATTTGCGAGTACCGGACGGACATTGAAATCGCCGCGCGCCTTAAAGGGGTTTGCGATCCGAGACGAACGAAAAAAAAAAAAATTGATGAAAGGAAAAGTTCGGGGAGAACGCGAGACGATTCGCTTCGGCAGAAAACGCCACTGATGGGCGACCGCTCGATTTTACGACCTAGAAAGTGAATTTCAGACGTTCGGGCGACTCGGGCGCCTTCGAGCGTAATCCGCGAATCGCGGAATCGTCGGGCCCAATGATCCGCGCTGAAGGAAGCCGGATAATAAAACAGTGTTTAGAAATCGATGGGCGGATCTCGCTGCCGATCGGCAGATCTCGCTGCCGATCGGCGGCGCGGTTGGGAAATCGGAAGAGCTCGGAAAGTTCGTCGCACTCCGCGCGCACCTCGGATCATTAAGTTTTCAATCGGGGAAGCCGGTGACGTATCGCGGAAATATGCCGGGTATTATCCGCCGCGAGATAAAACGCGAATACCTGGAGCAACGTTTCTCAACTCTTCTTTCAACATTGAGATACAATCCGATACGCAAAACGCCGGAACGTCCGTAAGCGCGTGCAATTAATGTCGTCAATCGAATTATAAGAATGTAATTAAAGTTTGTTTCGAGAATTATCAACGCGTCAATTACGTTTACCTTCCAATTGAAATTCCGCGAAACGCGCGAAGACACATAACGAAGTGTCGCTGCTCTGAAGAAGCGGAAGAGAACTTGGGAGGCTCTACGCTTCTTCGACTCTGAAACCAATTCGCGCCGGGAAAAGAAATCGGTATCCAGCCGTCATTAATATGTAATTATCGCGCCGGCAGAGAGACGCAATCATCATAGCGACGTGAATCCTGGCCGGATCTAAATCGCGAACTTAACGAACTCCGTGATACTCACATACGTATGGTTTTTGAGATGGTAATTGGTATACTGTATCATGCGGTCTCTGAATTATCTAATCCTGTCGCTCGGGAGAATTAAATAAGAACACAAGTGACAATTTATTGATATTAATTTCCGCACGTTATCGTTTTCCTCATTGCGTATTAAACGCCTAAACTCTAGAGGAAATTAACGGGAACATATTTTATATATATATATAACTATATATATATATATATATATATATTCCCGTTAATTTCTTGTAGAGTTTAGGCATTTAATATACATATATAACGTATAATATCTGATCTCGCGAAGATCGCTTTAACGTGGATTGCTACTGACACATCTCGTTAGGTGGCTTTTTTTTCGCGCGACGGTTGGCAAATGACAGCGGGATGTAAGCCAGGCGTTTCTGCTCCGCTTGTTCGACCGTAATGCTTTGTTTGTGGCTGACGCGTCGGGAAACGATATCCGCCGATATGCAGCGTATTCGCGCGGGGCCGGGGCAAAAACTTACGGCGGCGAACGGGTATCATTCCGGCCGGCACTTCTTGGCGAACGGCGCGGCGCGGCGAACGGTGCGAAATCTCTCGAGGTTCTCATCGAACCGCGGAAATGTCTACGGTGAAGAAAGGACCCGCGATATGAGACCGACGCGGCGTGGCGTGGCGCGGCGCGGAATCTCTTCACGGCGTGGAAAAGCCGCGTGCTTCCTGCCGGCGATGATCGGGCAAGAAGAGGCGAGTAAACGAGCGGAGTGCCTGGTAAATCCCACCGCGGGCAATCCCACACGGATGATGATATATCCCCTCGTTTCCTGCGGACGGTCGCTGAAGATCGTACCCCGGGTGAAACGATGTAATCGTCTTCCGCTCCTTTAAGTCAGGTGCAAATTTATCGGCACTTTCTAGCGAGCGCGTTCGCCCGATACGCGCGGCGAGCGCCATGCAGGTAACGCAGGTGCGGGTTCCTCCAGGAGGGATCCGCTTGATCCTCAGGATTAACCCAATCAATTCCTGGTAGCAGGAGCGTAACGCGAGAGAGGTCAAAGGCATAATGGAACGCTAAAGCGTAAGGGGGAATCGTATGACTGTCTATCCGTCTTGCGTGTGCACAAGGTAGATTTATGTGCGAGAGCTTCGTGTGAGGGCAGATCTTATGGACCTCACGTGTCCAGTATCTTTCACGTAGAGAAAAAAGAAGTGCGAAAGCTTGTGTGCGTGAATGCCTCGCGTGTGCCAGGTCTTTACGTGTGAGTGTATATTATCATCACGTGTGTGCGTGCGCAAAGATCTTCGTGTGGACGATTGTGGAAGATTGAATGTGCAACCTCCGCTAAATCATATTGCTAAATTAGAAGGCTTTTACGGCTTAAGTGGCGGATGGATATATTCTGTCTTACAGTCAATCATTGCGCACCTTTATTAAAACTACTTATTTCTATTCTATTACCTTTGCAAATTCTTTCAAATGAAGAAAGGCTGTTTACTACATTGTAGCAAACTTTCTATCTCTTTTCTTTCTTTTTCTCTTACGTCAAATCTAAAATTTAAAAAATATAGACGATTTCTTATATACACACATACACACTTTGTCGAATTATTAAAAATCAGGTCTCTTTGATTTAAACATAAATCTGCAAACGGGTTTAACACTAGAACTAATAAGCAGTCAAAATTTTGTAATTTCTTTTTAAATCTATACATTTTCTGAGCTTTTCCATGATTTTTGTTGCAATTTGTAAATGATTAAATCCATCAATTTAATTTCCTCTCCTTCGTTTGTTAATATTTTTAAGTAGTAAAAATAGATATAATTAATTGTTGGTAATTTTAACTTTCATTTAGGATCCAGTTTCGCCGAGGAAGGCGAACTGGATCGCAACAATTATTAAAAATCGCACGCAGTGTCGTTCGCAAGTTTCTTATATTTCGATTATTAAAGGAAGTGTATTAAAATTACGGATTGCTTTCGTCATTAAAATAATCCCACGCGACACGCGATATCACTATTACAGGCGCGCGCGTTCGGTTTTCTTGAGTTCTACGCGCGCGGAACGCAGTTGAAAATCTCGACCGGTCTTAAAAACGGATTAATCGCTTCCCGGCTCCTCGGGCGCGAGTTTACTGCGCTTTCTAGATCGTGCCGACATCGTCGAAGCGGAAAACAAACAGCACGTCAATTTCGTGACTGAAAGTGTTATCTCGAGCGACTCCGATTAATTGCGGGACTCGCGTAGGCCGCGATGTCGATATAATATATCAATTTATCCAAGCTGTGTTTCACCGATTCGCATTCGTTTCAAGAATCAGTCGTTATTACGGAGATAAGAGAATCACGATAACGCGGAAATCAAATACACGCAAATGTATAAATATCGAAACGATTCGATTCCAAATTTATAATCTAATATGTAATCTGATAATACTGATTTTTATTTTTGGATCGCAAAGATAAAAAGATATAAAGAGGGTCTATTTGTAAACGATAATGAAAACGTAACAATCAATACGTGAAGAATGCATTAATATATTAAACGCATTACTTCTGTAAGAAGCCATCGTGGCTCTTGCTTTTCATCGCAACTCAACGGTCGTCATAAATCGTTTCAGATCAACTTTAAAAAAATATTATTATCGCAAACCCCGTTCGATTACGGCAGCAATCTCGACGGCGAAGTCGTCGCGTGGGGTTCGCTCGCCGTGAAGCGATTTAATCGTCGCTTCCGGTATGATATTGGGTGCAAATTTATTGGCGCTTTCTAAGGCCTGGTGTGGAGGTGGTACACGTAAATCCGACCTTGATTAACCCGAATCAGTGATTCGTGACGTCGTAACGAGAACCCGTCCGGCTCGGGGATGACGTGAGCTACGGAGTGGCCCAAGGTGCGCGCGCCCCCGCGGTGCATCTCGCATCTGTTGGATGCGTTTTTTCCACGCCCTTCCCCACTTCATCGCGCGGCGAGGAGCTCGGCGAAAAAAAGAAAAACGGCCCGTACTTTCTACGCGCGGACTTACGCGCGGATGCAAACGCGCAGAGAGATCCCGGCGTGCGATAGGGCCGACAATGACTCGTAAACCGCAACATTTTAACGGTTGCGCTTCCCCGAAGCGATCTACTTTTGCACCGCGGCTTCGTAGGGAAGGATCTAATAAATATCTACCGGATTATTATTCGAATCGCCGTGGCGGAAAGTGCTGCCGTCCTTCCTGACGACGCCGCGCCCGCGCCGTGTGCGCCGACATGAATTTAATACCGCCGGATCAAAATTATTGCGCTTTCTAAACGATATTATCTACGCAACGCGGGTGTTTTCGAGATAGGAGCAATCTCGCGGGTAGATCTCGTATCGCTAAACGATAAAGGTTAAACAACTTGCCCCGATTGTGACGTCGAAATTAGATTTTGGAGCAATTTGAATTTCAAATAGCGGCTAGAGATCGCGCGTAAAAATATTCTTTCACGAGAAAATATATTGCATGTTATATACGTGAAAAACTTGTTATAAACTATTTATGAATACCAATGAATGCTAATATGGTTTTTTAATTTTTGCTTTGCTTACTTCACAGCACATTTAGGTGTAATTTAATTTAAGTTCTTCAATAATCAATATTTTTCATTTTTTCTCTATTCTGTTTTTCGATTTTATTTTCCTAACTTCTGTGTATGTGTGTGTATTTTCGATGTTTAAATTCTTAATCTGTTATCCGGTGTATATTTGTTCACAGATGCATCAAAAGAATCTTTCCTATTTCTTAACTCCACTCTCTCTATAATGATAGAGTTGCTGAATATAACTTCTCGTATAAATTTAATATCTCAATTTTTTTCTCAAAAAAGGCCAATACCATAACACGTATACAGCATTCAATATTTCTACGTTCCCTTACATTTCGTTCTCATACATACATATTTCTACCTTCCCTTGTTCCGATCCCGCCGTCGAATTCCTCATTTTACTCTTATTATTGGCGTTTCGTAACGCGGCCTTGCGCGAACGCGCGGTGACTAAGCTCGCACAATGCAGATCTCGGGTGAAGCCCTGGCGCGTATACGCGGGCCCTGTTTCTCTCCTTCACACGCGTACGTACGATCGCAAGCCGATGGCCTCGGACCTCTCTTGCGTTACACTTTTGCCACGCCCCGATCGAACGGGTAAGCTCATCGCGAAAGTGAAACGCAATAAAGGAGCCACGCCGAGCGAGAGTCTCGACGGTCTCGCGCGAAGGCGGAAGAGAGAAGGAAAAGGGGGCTTGACGGGTGAGAGAAAGAGAGACGGAGGGTGATGGAGAAAGAGAGAGAGATGTGAGATCCTATCGATCAGAGAACCTCGAGGCCTGGAAATCGGTTTTCTCGCAGCATCCCGCCAGTTATTGACGCGCAAAGAGATACTCCTGTAATTGCGAATTTTCTTTTAAATTGCGCACATCTGATAAATATAATAATTTAACAATTTGCCTATAAATCATGTATCCTTGTACGCTACGATCATATTTCACGAAAAAAAAAGTTTGTGATAAGAAGGGGCTGATGAAATTTCTTAAAAGTCTTTATTGATTAACCTATTCAATTAGTGTTAGCATACGCTTATGTTTTAACTGTGGTATAAAAAGTTTTAAGTATCCCGGATGTGACTACTAATTTTAGATTTACGATTAGCCTAACATCTGGAACAAGCACGTATTTTAATAACAAGTCCCAGAAAAACCTTTTACGTTTGAACGTTTCGTCAAAAGCGACGCGGTTGCGTGAATGGAGATCCGTATCATTTTCGCAATTTCTAATCGGGAGACGTCTCGAGCGATTCCCGAGAGCTCTCTCATCTCTCGCGCCGTCGTCGTCGTCGTCGTCATCGTCGTCGCCGCGTCTACTCGACTAAATTGCGTCAGGTTCTCGCGGTGCGAGACACGCCTCGCACTTCTCGATCTCATCTCGGGGCTTCTTGTTCCAGTTCGCGTGCGTGATTTCACCGGTCACTCGCGTCCACTTGCGACATTCTGCGGCCATCTCCGATCTCCGCGCCGAGTTGCGACAGCCGGCAAAGCCAGAGATGAAGGAAAAAAAAATAGAGACGAAAGAAAGAAAGAGAATTAGCGGAGGAGAGTAGAGAGGTGAGAGCGCTTGGTCGCCGTTAGGAAACTGTAACGTTTTGTTCGAGCGTTTGCGCGAGCTGTGCGGTGCTCCTCAGCACGCGGGCCTTATGTTACCTTTCAGTCGCGAATCATAAATTCGTCGACGACTACACTGTATAAGTGCGTATCGTAGCAACGACATTAATGATAAGGATATGTAGCGTGTACGGCACAGTGCCTATGCAAGCGTTTTTCACATAAGAGCGATGTATACCTAGAATTCGTATTCGCGAGGCTCAATCTTTTAGTTAGACAAAGCCGTAGGACGTAACGCTGCGATGAGCGATGTGCAATGAGCGTCGGACCTTCGAGTATCCCCGAAATTTTTTTTGAACAAGATTTACTACATCTTTGCGCCACGATCGCGTCCCGATATCATCCCGATATTACGCTTCCATTATTCCACAATTTCATAAAGGATCATTCGATCGCCTTGACAATTCGCGTCTAGATGTCATCTCGACGGTGAACGCGCTATTCGAGAAACGCAATATTCTTAAATTAAGCGATAATGTTTAAATTACGAGAGTAAAATTTCGCGATACGTGGACCAAAGAATCGGTTTAATTTCGCAGCTGCGCGTATGCCATCACGACGACGTGACATCTTACTTCGATTAATTTAAGTCTGGCTTATAGATCCTTATTTTAGTTACGATTTAAGTCTGGCCTGTAGCCACCTCTGGGTCCTACCGCGATCTCGATCGTCGCTATCGTCGAATTCTAATGGGACTGTCGATCCAATTCGCACGAGTGTTCGTACCACCATCCTGTAATTATATATAGTCAACCGCGCGCGGTATGTATTAAGAGAACTTGTAAAGAACTATCTCTAATTTTTATATGAGGTATATAGATACAAAAAATATATATATACAGATATATATGTGAATATATATATATATAGATAATATATACATATAAATATAAATCGTACCACCACGATTGTGATTTGACCGAGGTTACCGAGTTATACGTACTTTTAACTATTAGCCACGGAAACGGCGCCGTGTGCCGAGGAAGCTATAAAGCGCTCGTTACCTTTAGAACAAGTAATATTTAAGGACACGTAAATTATACACGTACATTTACACGAACACATACACACACAAGCGCTGTCAAGCTCAGTTCAATCCCACAGATTCTACTTATATATCTATAGTCAAATGTTGAAGAGCATGGAAAAAGCGCGAAGCGTCTTCAATCGGACGAGCGATCGACGGACGATCGTAGTATTGTTTTATTAACTGTTGCAGAGAATAAGATACACGTTCTCTCTTTTAATAAATTGTTTGTGCATTGCGTGAAAAATGAACGATACTCCGCCGAAGTACATTTTAATGGTTCGTCCCAAAAAGTAGCTGAAAATTCCTCGTTTTGTTTAAAAAAATTTATTTTAATTTTGAAATTCCTTTTAAACCTCCTGATTATTCTCATTTTAATTATGTCGTAAGAGCTCAACATAATGTTCTTATTAGAAAATAATGGTTATTTGAATGATATAAGTGCTACAATTAAAAATTTCTCAAGAAAGAAATTATGTACTTCAGAAAACTGTGTTAACTTAGATTGTTGATTGAAACTGCTTTGCCGAATAATCCATTGAAATTGTTCAACGGCCACGTTCAGCAGAATGTTTATTTTTGCAAGTGTGAAAGTCTTCTTCGCTGAGATAGGACTATATATTCCTCTAGATCTGAAAGTGTAATCCAATCAGCGCGAAGAAAACTTTCAACAGTTTAAAATAAACATTCTGCTAAACGTGGCCAATCCAACTCATGAGCGTGAGGACGCGGTTGGCTCATCGAACGCGGGATGATCGAGTAAAGATGACGTCCGTGAACGATCCTATAATTGTTCGTCACTCCTATTTTCCATATGACATTTATAGTTACGTATAGTCACGCCTTTGTGTGTGCAGCACGATGATGACTGTATATATGTCAATATGTAATATTTGATGCAAAAAAATATATATATAATGATTCAATATATATATAAGGAAGACTACTTTGTGTATAATTGCATTTACCCACCAAATCCTTTCTGCAAATCTTCGACATACAAGAATAAGATACTTTTATTACTGACGGAGGGAACAACAGTTATATATATTAGCGAAACGAATTTGTTGTAATTGTTCTTTACATTATATTAATAGTGCAGCGCAATCAGTATACAGTTGATAAATTATTTATTTTTTATGTTTATTTTATATATGTTATTTATTAAAATGATCTATTTGTTTTTTAATTTCTGTAAGCTCTTTTAGACATGTTTATTTTTTTATAAAAATTGACAAATGTGGATTCAATGATTCTTCTGTCGTAAATGTCTTTAATTTTTTTCAACGACGATTTACTCTTGAAATTTTTGTTAATTGCTAGCAACTAGATTATCATTAGTACACCAGTTGTTCCGTAAAGCAACATTGTAAACTAGAAGCCAGACTTCAGCGTAAAGCTGGTGTTTTTTCTCGCGCGTCCAACTGCTTTTTAAAATCATTTTTTTTTTCTTTTTTTTTCTTGTACAGCTCGTCGTGGGGGTCAGTGACGGATTCAACCGAAAACATTCCCGTTTTCAGGAAATTAAGTTCTCTTTTCCCCACATTAAGAAGAAGAACCGCAATTTAATGTGGGAAACGACAACTTGACCAGGGTCATAGGTGTGTGAGAACCGGAACACTTGCACTGCCGGTGGACGAGTTGGCGACGTGATTTGACGCTGAATTCCGAAAATTATGAGAAAATTCTAAACTACATCCATTTATTCGTATTCTACAGTCACAAATATAAATAATTTTATATTATATTTTATATAAGATACATATTTATACAACATTTCTCTCGAATTAAAGAGTAAATTTAATTAGAATTTTGTGCAAAATGCACGGTGTATCGTGTTGCTTCGGTTACCTTCGTCGGCGGGGAAAAAAAAATTATTCGTTTCGGATACGACGTGAATCCATAAATAAAGTCTCACTCATCTCGACCAAACTTGGCCTGGAGGTGATCAGATCCGAAGGCACGGGCGGAATAGTGCGCTTCGGGCTAAGTGCCTTCTCAGCCTCACCGAGGACGTGACTTTGACCCAGATATCGGTAAACTGTGCCAAGTAGCCCGCGGATGCAACTCGTTCGTATCGTCTGGATCGAAATCACGCCGAAACGATATGACAGAGATCGATCTCCTACCGCGCATTATGATTTAAACGAACGTTTCTTTCTTTCCAATCAGTTCGCCAATCCGACCTTGAGGCTTCAGATTTCGGCAGATAATTCATCCAAAATCGTTAGATAATGTTGCGTTTGTAATTATATTGTGTGCGCAATTTCATGCAATAATTATTAAATTCATACATACAAACGTTTTTATCATAATTGCTGTACACATAAGTTGTACAATACGATAATGAAAAATAATGCAGTAAAGACAACACGCTGCTGTTTATCTTCTGTTGCAATTTCATAAACTGATATATATCAGTAAAGTTTTTAGTTTTTAGAAAAATTTAACATAAAAATTACATTTAGATATACAATTTGATAATAATAGAAATAAAACATGTATCACATATATGTATGTGTAAGGTATTTTTTAAACTATTAAAATACATAAATATTGGCCCAACTCTTAATCAAACGATATACAATAGATTCTCGGAAAAAAGTCATTAAAAACGCAAAAATAATAATATACTTTAAAGAATAAATGTTATTGGCAAGGAAACTATATATATTGTATGTTAACCTTCGGCAAACATATTTGCCTACTGTAGTTGATCAGAGTTGGAAGAAACCGAGATCCTTGAGGCGTTATTTTTAATTAGGAATGTTGTACTGCGACAGCGTCAGTTAAATTGGACGTTTAAAATAAAAAAGGCGAATACGTCGGATGTGTAGCTAAATTTTATTCATAAAACTCATACATAATCATGCAGTTGGACTATAATTAAATATTTTTTGAAAATCTATTACATTTATTCGCGTTTTTCTTTAAACATAATAAATGCATGACGTATGCATTTTTTTCGAAAATCTATAAATCTGTAAGATTTATGTTAATATTCTATAATTATAAGATTTGTATTAATATACTATTTTTAGTATTTAAATAAAGGAATATTCCTTGGGAGGAATATATATTATAGAATAACTCACATTTCACAGGAAACAAAGGATCTTGTAAAAATGATTTCATCGTTTCAAGATTACAGCAAAACGACATTAAACTGAAGCAGTTTCGATTTAGCCTTGGCGACGATGACAATAAGGATGACTCGTCGGCAGGGCCTTAACTAGCAATGAATCATCAACAATACGCATCTTCTTCGGAATTGCGACAGCGGAGAATTGCCTATTTAAGGCAATGCCAAATCGATCGCGTAAGGAACGTGTCCCCGCGCGATCCACGTGCATTTATTTAAGACACTTCCAAACTAGTTATTCAACTTTGACGTTTATACGCCGTTACTTTGAAAGGTATAACGTTAATAGGAAGCCATATGGCAAAACGATGCTCACGTATACGAGCACGATAATTATGGCATCGACGCATTCTTATTCTCGAAACGGATCATTCATGTTCAGATTATTAACCGTGATCAAGCACAGTCATCTCATCCATTAGATGGCGAAACGAGATCCATTTACGAGATGAAAAGACCGCACAATGTAAAGTACCATGTTTTTGTGCTCATTTTTTTACATATATAAATTATCTGTGTTGTAAAATATTAAATACAATTTTACAGAAAAAAACAGACTACAATAGAAGAGAAGGGAAAGGAGATTAAAGAGTGAATAATAAACAAAATTAAATTGCAAATTTAAAAAAACGAGAAAGTTAAAGAAATTTTAATTATAATGATGCAGAATTGAAGGACACGGAGAAAAAGTAACGGAGAAAGGAGTGAATTAATAAATAGTAGCTATTACTTTTTATTTCATAATTCAAACCTTGTCACAGAGCAAAGATGTACATGCTCTATTCGATTTCGTCAGTATAAAAGTAAAAAATATTAATTTTACATTATAATGACACCCATTGCAAATTGTCGCAAAATTAATGTACCAGTAAAAATATATATTACTTAGTTACTGATAGGCTGACAGCTCATTAAGGCACTGAGTCTTCTTTTCATCTTTGTTAATAACATAGTGACATCGCGATTATCACTTCCAAGGAACTGGTTCCAAGATCCATTGTTGATTGAGATTCTTAGTACAAGCCGCTATTGTAAGCGTGTCATCGTCCGTTGTCGTCTGAAGACACATCTCGGAAGGCACGTGCAAAAATACTTTCGTCTGGAAATAATAATTGGTAAACTAGAAAAGTCGCTAAAAGAAGCTGATATTTTATCAAAGAAATACAGTACTTGTTCATTATATTGCCATTTCTGTCTTTCGCGACCGCTACATGCCATTATTTTCACTTTTGGCGTCTTTTGTTGGGTATCTCGCTCCGGTGCGTCCAAGCATACACTTTCATCGGTCATTATCACTCCGCTTTTGGTCATCACGAACATCTGGCTGAGCATCGGCCGCGGTATGCACGAGTGTAAGACTGCGTTCCCTGAAGGTTGTGCATAAGAACCTTTCGCACTCGGTCGCATAATGCACTTCTTTGTTTCAGCATGCACTATCTGACATGAATGATATTATAATTAATCTTAATTTAATAAAACACTATTTAAAAATTAATTTATATATATATAAGTTAATTTTTAAATAAATATAGATATATATGATACACATGTATATGACAGCTTATGTTGCATTATATAATAAAATCAACAGTACCCTCCCGAAGAATCGATCATCCGTTGGAAAGAAATGCTCCGGCCACACATTCTCCAAGTACCACTCGAAACTTTTACACTTCAGTTTCTCGCGTAAAGCTAATCTCGAACGAATTTGCTGCTTATATCTTAGTCTGGCCGCCTCTAATGAAATTCGAGGTATAAGAATCCACTCGTCCATGAAATTAAAGATCTAACCCAATAGATAAAATAAATTCGTAATGATGATAAAGTGTATCACCATTAATAATAATCTCACCAGGATTGAACTTGAAATAGAACTCCGCCCATTGATCCATCCATACCGAAGCGACTCTCGCAAGATTGCCGTATAATATATCTCCGACGCCGCCCGGAAAAGTATAAGGAGAGGACTTTCGGAAGAGATGTCCGACATGAGAGCACGGGGCGATCTCGATACTGCCTCCGCATTGCCAGGCTCGGAATGACAGCTCCAAGTTCTCACCGCCCCAGATTCGCATCTGATCGTCGTAGCTGCCCAATTTGAAGAAATAATCTCTGTTCATCGAGAACAATCCGCCCGCCATTGCGGGCGTTCGAAATGGTTCGACAATGTTATCGCGTCTTTCCTTCAATAGACGACCGTTCAAAGTTAGCCAGCGAAAGTGTAAGTCCCAGTTGAATGCGCCCCAATGAAGCTCAAACGATCTATGAAATAAGTAATTTTCAAAATATTGACGAAAGAGTAAAGAAAAACATCGAGAAAAAAACTAAAGCTTTCTATCAAGATGTTATCACCGATGCATGCAAGAATAAACAATTACCTTGTATAACTGAAGGTATTATCGTTTATTATATCAATTACTGGAGCGACTATTCTCGTTGCATTTTTACCAACCACTTCAAGTAACGGCTCCAACCATCCTGCAAACATTACAATATTTATATTGTACATAACTTCGAAAAGATTGTTTCAAATGTTATTATAAAATAATAGAGCTTACCTACCAACCGTACATTCGCAGTGAGCATCGAGAAAAGTGAGGACTTCACCTTTAGCGTCGTTCGCGCCCAAAATCCTCGCTTTTATCAATCCTATGCGTTCATTAGATCGTAGAACTTTCGTAGGGACGCTCAAGTTCTTGACGTAATCATCCAAAGGAGTTTTCAGGAATTCTAGCAACAAATAACAAGACAATAGAGTTGAATTTGTTAATATGTATGATAAATATAATAAAAAATATAAATATATATGATAAAATAATATTATAATCTTGTAATTAATTACCTCTTTCACTGTTATCGTCAACAAGAATAATCTCTTCTAGCAGTTCTCTCGGAGATCTGTTGATGACGCTATGTATTGTTCTTAACAATGTACTCCAAGCCTCATTATGAAATACTATAATGATAGACGTTTTCGGTAAATTACCTAAGTTTGCGTACCGCGAAAGACACCTGTAACATTTTTTGAATGGAACTGTTTAAAAAACATTTTACAATTAGATGATATTACAAGTTTATCTAACAAAGGAATTAGACGATAGCACCCTTACTTTTTTTTCCTAACGTCCGGTAGAGATCGATTTAGCGGTATTTTATCGCTAGCCATTAAATTAAATCGGTTAATTTGATACAACTGCTGCATCTTGTAAAAATCTTTTGGATGTATTACTACGGGCTCTCCATTCTTGCCTTCAAATGGCAGTGGGTTGAACAGATTTTGATTAATAACATCTAAAAGAAAAATATATAGCATTTCCACTCGCAGAATCCCCTTCTGATGTATTAAATTCATTTACCTTTCGTGATGTTCGGAATTTTCAAGGAATCCACAGAGTCTCCTATGTAATGACCGACTACTACATGAATCCCTCGACGATCGATGTAATCCTTCTGGTTCCCATGTGATCTGTAACAGACAGAAGCAGCGTTGAATTTAAATCGACATTTCAAGTAATCAATTCAAGTAACAATTCAAGTATCAATTGTTAATTCATACCGGATAAAGTTATATTGCGGATCGGCACTTTTCTCCTTGCTCCTGGACCAAATCAGAAATGCGCCTATCAGTACAACGATCAGGAAAATGATCGTTGACAGACGTCGTGACCGTCTTAATCTAGGCCACATTTTGCTCCTCGTTAATCCATATCAATCTTGTTTATATTTTCGACGTGTGGCGGCAGAGAGTCAATTCATGCACTAATCAGTTTCGGGAAATTCCACTTCATTTTACTTTGCCAAGCTGCATGAAATTATCACGCAGATCCGGTATCCGTTATCGCGAGTTCTTCGTGATCGGTAGGTCAGGTCATTGCGACAAAAAAACAAGATTTCAAGAATTTCTGAAGTGGACTCTGGAAAAGAGATTGTTTATGTTATTGTTTTGATTTTCAAAGGCTGCTTTTTAAAATTCACGATTTTGTACATTTCCTTTTTTTGCCATGTCATTTTTTTATATCAATATTTAAATTTATTTTTTGTAGTAAATTCAAATTTGTATTTTTGTTATACAACCTTGGTTATAAAGCATTCTCAATTTATTGCTTTTTTTTTTTTTAAAGATGGTAAATAAAAGCCAAAAAAGACTAACAAAATGTTAAAATTGTTACAAATAAATATTATTTTTTTAATAAAACTGTTTTTAATTTATTTTTCGTTACATATAAAATGTTTACGTCAATTTGTTAAAGCGCTTTCACTTATGGCCACAGCTTTATATCTCTCAATATATGTTTTCATTATATTAATATAAAAAATAATCTTTTGTATTAATGTAATCACCTTATACAACTGCAAAATAATTATGTTACAAAAAATCTAATCTGTATCAGTTGAGACAAAAAATTTAAAATAGAAGAAAATATAATGCAATGTACATATATGATTTATATATAATCATTAAGTCAAAGCAATTCTGTAATTCTAAATTGAGTACAAAAGAAAATAATTTAAAAATTTATATAGCAAATAAAAACAACGCATGATATCATTACAATTATCCTGAATCCTTTCAGTCAATTAAATTGTAACTCACTTTTAAGTAAAAGTAGACGTTAAACCGTCGTGAGACGATCAACAATTTACCATGACGCAGAAATCGTCAAACCGGTGATGCAATGTCTCATGCAATACCATAAATGTATATTGCTCTGAAGTAAAGACTGCGAAAGAAAACGGAGTGCAATCACACCCTGGAAACGACAGACGAGCAGACGTAAACGGACGTTCCGCTCGTCAATCGACAATCTCGTGAAAAGCGTAATATTCCACTTTTGCTCAAATTTAGGTTAGGTTTATATTTATAATATTTACCTCGTCCCGAACAGTCCTGAAGCAACGCTCCAACTCCCGTGAGTAGCGTAGCGGAGGCGAGTGCTCCTCCAAGGCTCCGACGCGCTGGAGCGATTCGCCATTCGCTGCCCGGAGCAGCAGCCGACGCGCGGAAAGACGGGCCGGCGCGCGGCGGCGGCGGCGGGGCGGCCGGGCGCGGATGTTGTAATGCGCCGACGGTGCCAAGGGAGGGCGGCACTGCTGACGGTTCGCGTGCAGCAGCACGCCACGTTGGAAGGCTCGATTTGACGGGTCGTCGCATCTCGCCGGACCCCCGCGTGTCAGCCGTTTTGCCCGAGGAATCTCCCTGTTTACGGCCACTCGGACGACGAGCCAAGGTGAGACTCGCGTCACTCGAGGAACGGACGGTCCGTCGGATCGTCTCGACGATCGCATTTCGCTCGGACGACGGGACGTAGACGTTCCCCCACGACGCAGATTGTCCGCAACGTCAATCGCATTTTTTGACACTATCGTCCCACTGTATTTACGTACAGTTAACCGCTATCGCGCTCCGGTTTTTCTGTTTTGATACCATCATGTCACTCGCGAAAGGATTTTTTTTTATAACTCATCAAGACGTGTAACTTTTTTTTTTTTAATAAAATGTATGGAACTCTAAGAGCAAGTGTTTCTCCGCTGTCGTGTGCAGATGAAAGTCAAGGAGCTGCTGAAGACAGTGAACGTAGCATGGTCCCCTTCGGCTCAGCATCCCATCATGCTGGCTGCCGGGACGGCGGCGCAGCAGTTGGACGCCAGTTTCAGTACCTCGGCCAGTTTAGATCTGTACTCGCTGAATCTACAGCAGCCAGGGTACGAGATGGAGCTCCAGGCTAGCGTCCCTAGTGATCACAGGTCAGTGACTCGCATAAAGTTAAATTTAACGTACCAGGCTGACATTAATCGAGTGACATCAATCTAGGTTTCACAAAATTATCTGGGGATCCTATGGAAATAATCCGGCAGGCATAATCGTCGGCGGTTGCGAGGATGGGACTATAAAGCTGTATTCTGCTGCAAAGTTATTGGCCAGAGATAGTAACTGTCTGATAAACAGCCCTCACAGGCACGCCGGTCCTGTCAGGGCAATGGACTTCAATCCTTTTCGAGAGGAAAATCAACTGGCCACAGGTGCAACAGAAAGCGAGATCTTTATTTGGGATATTAATACAAACACGCCGACAACCCTCTCCAGAAGCCAACAGTCAGAAGACGTTCAGCACATTGCCTGGAACAGACAAGGTTTTTTTTTTTTTTTCAATTAAATTCTGCTCGAAGAAATTGCATTTCGAAACTAATTGTTTACGCAAATCTGATCTACCGAGCCAGCTAATGTGATTCTTGTTTCATTTTACAGTACATTTGAAGGACATTCTTGCTTCCACATTTTCACAATGCTGCGTTATATGGAACGTGAAGGAAAAGAAGCCAATATTCAAATTGACGGATGCAAATTCAAGGGTACAATTTCTTTTCCATTTTGACACTGTGACATACAATTCACGAAAACTTGTTTAGAAATAATTCACAACTGTTCCAATTATATATAGGTACGCTGGAAAGTTGCCCAGTGGCATCCAGATATTGGAACGCAATTGTGCTTGGCATCTGAAGATGATCAAACGCCTATCATTGAATTGTGGGACGTGAGGGTTCCAACGTCACCTTTGAAAACTCTGCAAGGTCATCAGCGTGGTGTTCTTTCGATCGCATGGAATCCGCAAGATGCTGATTTACTCCTGAGTTGTGCCAAGGACAACCGAATCTTGTGCTGGAATCCTAATTCAAGTGCATTGGTATGCAATGCTTTGAATTGATATGCAATTCCGTTACATTGGTCGAACTTTAAATATCATCATTTTTTGAATGACAGAACGGCGAGGTGATATGCGAGTTAGCTCAAACAGCTCAGTGGAACTTTGATGTGTCTTGGTGCCCGAGGAATCCAGGATTGATTGTTGGCAGTAGTTTCGATGGTCATGCTGTTGTCTATTCTTTATTAGGTGGACAACGGCAAGAAACACCTAAAATCGGGGATTCGTTCCCAGGAGTGGATCCGTTCACCCAATCGACAGTACAAACAGGAACGACGGCAGTATTAACGAAAGCACCTAAATGGTTAAAAAGGCCATTTGGAGCATCATTCGGAGTAAGTTTTTAATTTTGCTTTATATTGTACTACTTGTTATATTAAACAGAGAACACTTTTGTGATAGAGTATTATTTATTTGTAATAAATTATTCAATAAAAATATGTTATTTTCAGTTTGGTGGTAAATTGTTGATTTTCGAGAATCAGCCCGCTGATCCGAACTTAAACAAGAAAGCGAATAGGAAAGTTATTATATCACAAGTAATCGTACAACCCAGTCTCATTCAACGTTCCAACAAATTGAAGGCGACACTGGAAACTGAGCAATTTAGTGAGTTTTGTAAGGAAAAGATGGATAAGTCCCCGGACGAACATACCAAGAAGGTCTGGAGATGTGTACGTGCCTACTTTGATGAAAATGTGACAAAGAGCATATTGGAGATATTGGGCTACAATATCGAGACAATGAATAATAAGCTGAATCAGTTTGTGCCTCCGAACGATATAAACAGTATCATAGATGGTGTCTCTAATCTTAACAATGTAAGGATTTCATTGATATTTATATCGCACTTTTGCTATAATTAATCGTACTTTTGCGAACATTATTTTAACTTTAATTACACATGTATGTGTTTTTTTTGTTTGACTTAGGCAATAAATGGAAATGTTATGGTCGGCAGTACTGCATTTGATGCTGTACAAGACCAAAGCAAAAATGTGTCAAATAAGTTTGCAGATAGTACTTACGTTATAAATACTTCCGATGGTAATTAACACATTAATAATACTAATGCCGCAGCACAACAAATTTACAAACATATTTACGTTTGCATTATTCTTTTAGATGAAGATGGTCTTATTACTCAAGCCATCATCTCAGGAAATATTGAGGCCGCTGTATCTTTGTGCTTTACTAGCAAAAGATACGCCGAAGCTATAATTCTTTCGATGGCCGCTGGTCCCGATCTACTGGCACGTACCCAGTGCAGATACTTTTCAGAGCACTCCAGTGCATTAAATTCTCTCATCAATTCATTAGTTAGCGAAAATTGGGCAGAGGTTGTTACGAACAGTGATCTAAAGTGTTGGAAGGAGGCACTAGTTGGCATATTTACACATTCGCTTCCACAGGAACGGTCTATCTTGTGCGGTAAGGATATGATAATATTACAGAGCTAATTTGTTACAATTATTTACTATTCTCATCGTTTGCATCATATGAATTGTGTGTAACAGACATGCTGGGCGATCGCTTGGTGTCGTCTGAAAATCCCGTTCTCAAGAAGCAAGCGCAAATTTGTTACATTTGCTCCGGTAATTTGAACAGACTGATTGAAGTGTCCGACGCTGACATTCAAGAAGTGGTAGAACTGGTCGTGATAATGCAGAAAGCCTTGGAACTCCAAGGCATCAGGGAAGTTCAGATAAACGACAAAATTGCTACTGTGCTGTCTCAGTACGCGGAGATGCTGGCGGCAGAGGGCGATCTAGAATCCGCCTTGAACTATCTCGGGAACAGCCAAGAGCAACGAGTCTCGATGCTGCGGGATCGTCTGTGTAAAGCTTTAAGTTACATGCAAGAACAGAGGTACGTTGCGAAACCTGCGGCTCAGAATTACTACGAACAGCCGCGAAGGGTGCCGCAAGGCCATCCGCTGCAGCAACAGCAAACGTTGCAACAAACGACATCTGCGCAGAACTGGAACACGAATCCGCTGAAGCAAACTTACGGGGCACCCACGAATCAGTTCAACGCCCAGCCGACTCAGCTGTACGGAATGCCCCCGCCTCCTCAATCTCAAATGCAGTCTACAATCTACGATCAATACTCTACATCACACTCGTACAATCAGGCCCCGATAGCGCAGCCTCTTCCTCCACCTCCACCGACATCCGCTTCGAATTTGAGCGGCTCGAGACCGTCCAGTGTCGGACCGCAATCGAGAACAAAATATCTGGTAGATCCGTCTGTGAAATCCACCCCGTCGTACGGTCAGACTGCCTTCCCGCCGTCGAATCCGCTGTACAATTCTCAGCAAGTCCCACCTGTCCCCGGCTACCCTCAGAATTCATATCAACCCCAGGTTCCTGTGCCGGGTAACGTTTATCCCAGTCAACCGCCAAGTTTCATGAATACTCCTAAGGAACCGGAACCGTACAAGCCGCTTCAGCCAAACATAATGACGCCGCTGCAAAATGTGCCACAGACCCAGATGTACGATCCTGTTAGATCCCAGCCTACTTCGCAAACGCAGGCATACGGGAACGAAAATGCGTATCCATTACCGCCGCAATCGTCCGGATGGAACGATCCGCCCATTGCGAAAAGCAGAGCACAGGTAAATCATCTCGATTTTTACTCGCATTTTCACTTGCATCGCTCAGTTCCGATTATAATAGTTCCTACTCGTTATTTCCTTGTCTTTTCTACTTATTCCCTTGTCTTTCGTCCGAATAAATCTTTTACGTTTTGATACTGATATGTGTATATATTAAAATCATATAGCCAGTACTGGCACTATACTGCGAAATGTCTGCGGAACATTCTGGTACTAAGAAGTGGAAGGCAAAACATTCAAAGGGTGTAGACGTTAAGGTAGTCGGCTTCACATGTCGAGAGTGCTATTTCTACAATGTTTCGCATAATTATAGAATATATTATTTAGTGTTTCCTGCGTTTCCCCATACTTAATAGAATTAATCTAATTGATTATGATAATCTTTTTATCTTTGTGTGATATAATACTAATAAGCGTGTTGTACGGACGAAAAAGTTCAAACTGCTTTGCATTCTGGCGTCAATTAGCAGATTATTATCATTTATTAATAATTTAAGTGCCACAAATTTTACAAGCATAAAGAATTTTTTTTCACACATTTGATTGTGATATTATTATCACTTTAAGTATTAAAGTGATGAAAGTGAACTATGTGGGATTTTGTTGTCTGAAAGCTTTCATGCTGTTATAGACTGGCGTTATCGTATCACCACTGCAAAGTGGCCGAAAAGCCTGTATTAAGAATGAATTATTTGTATTTTTCAGTCGAAAACGGACTATCAACTACAAAATCCAATAATGCATCCATTTCAAACTAATCAACCAGAATCGAATGTAAGCCTTATATACAATTTCTGAATATGCATTTACATGCACGCATTTGTACGATTTGTGTTTCGATTTAATTTTGAACGTAACTTTTTTAGCCATTACCTCAAGACAACTTCTATCCGGAACCTCCCGCAGTTTATAATCCGCAATTCAGGCAAGGCGTGCCGAATACGGTACCACTTAACAAACCAATTGAACCAATGCAACCTGCGATGCCTGCAAGGGTTGCAGAACCTGAAAAACCTAAAGCACCTATACCCGAGCAACATTTGCATTTAAAAACGATATTGGATGAATTAAAAAATCAATGTTATGAAAATGCAAAAAATCCGGTAAATAATCAATTTTGAACATATACGTATACGTACATACATTTTTTTTATTGTTTAACATTTATATTTGTATTATCTTTCTAGCAAATCAAAAGGAAGATAGAAGATGTGTCAAAGAAACTGGAAGTGTTATACGATTGCCTTAGAGAAAATAAGGTGAGTCAGTAGTGATAATATTATTGTACATTGTGTATATTTCAAACAAATTGTCTTTTTTTCAGTTATCTCAGAATACTTTGCAAGTCTTACATCAAATATCACAGATGATTCAAAATGGCAATTATACGGGCGGATTGGACTTACATACGCAATTAGTATCAGGACCAGATTTTAGTCAAATAGCTTCCTTTATGCCCGGAATTAAAGTATTGCTTCTAAGTGCCCTTCAATTGAGCGTTTACATTAGATAGAATGCAATAATCTACATTGTTCATATATTCATCATGAATTTTTATTTCTATATTTTTCTTTTATTTTTTATTTTTTAATTCTAAACAGCCTTAATGAGAAGATTATTTGTTATATTAATTCTTTTGTATAATAATCAATAGTAAATAATCAATTATTTAGCATGTAATTATATATCTGCAAACACACGTATTACTTTCAAATTTTATATATATTCTGCTTTGAAAATTATATTTTATCAGTTATCAGAGTAATTTTACATTATTTTGTTGGTTATTAATCCTATTGTTAAAGATATATATATAAGAAAAGATATATTTACAGAAGACGTCCATATAAGAGACTTAAAGGCGAGATGTTAAGAAAACCTTGTTTTAATCATATGTAATATAATTATAATATTAAAATCTATTGTACGAGAAAAATGAACAATGTTTTTTTATAAATCTTCAAATTTTGTGATTTCTACTTTGTGTTCAATGCATATTAAACATATAAAGTGAAATTTTGCAATAAGCAAAAATAATGTTCTTCAATTGTATAAATTTATATATATTTTATATACAAATCTTTTTTGAATCCTCGTCTTTATATAAATAATTCACAAAAATATCACATAATTATTATTGTTAAATAATACTCAGGAACAAGAATTGAGTTATGGGTGTCGGGAACTATTTCAAAAAGTTTGATATAAAAATATTGTATACACCAAGTTATACGACTACATGCGGTGAGACTCAAAATTAATTCATTGGATAATTAAGCTGTGCAGAATGGCGCCTTGTTCATTGATAATAAATTTTTGTAACAATTCATCTAAAGGTTCAATACCATCCCGTGCCGCTTGTCGACGCATGGTTTGCTTCAATTCCTCCCGTACTCCTTTATCGGCACCACGGGTGGTGATACGACGATCTAGAAATAAAATTCTCACATATACTTTTTATTTTTACATATAGTATATATTAAAGTAATTAAAGGAAGACACATGTACTTTGTATAACTCCCGTTCCCGTCGTTATGTCCAGTGATACCCCTCCGCCATGTTCAGTCCATAAATACGTTAATTCTTCCAAGATATCTACACATATTACGTACGGCTGGAATAATGGATAGATAAAACTTCCACGATTGAGAATTCGTTCTGTTATTATAGTTAAAATACTAGCTTCCTGCGGCCAGTCTATCTGCATGAGGACTAATGCGTGTCCAATAGCCAAATCCCCAATATTTCCAGGTAAAGAAAAATTTTCCTGAAGTCAGATCAATCATATAATTTATCAATATATTAATGAATATAACAAAAAAGGGTTATTACCTTTATAGCTAAAAGAAGCAATCTGCAACAGTATTGTAAAATAGGGAAACGGGCGAGAGTCAAATAATGTAAATGTCTCATACTTGGAACTGTCAGATTGTGAGATATTTTGCCTAATGTAGTGGGTAAAGAGTTTGTCACCAGAACAATGTATTCCAACATGCCCTGGAAGAAAAATTATTTCAATAGCTTCGGAAAAAGAAAATAAAAATACGGAACCCTCTGTGTAATTAATTAAAGTTCAATGAGACTGCAATCGTAGCCCACCTTGTAATCTTTCAAAAAGAAACATGTACTGGCCGAACGAAGATTAGCAGATAAGTTGCCGCCTTCTGATAATCTGGCCATTACTTCATGATGTAAACCTTTATACATTGCCAAGTCCGTCAAGAAGAGATTCAGCCAATTGTCTAGCCGCAATTGTTGATTCAGTTTAGTTATTTCTCTTTGAAGATAGTCACTACTGTGCAATAAATCCCACAGCTTCACTGCCAACGCGAGGCCACTGCCGTTGTAGTCGCTGTCACTGGTTACTATTACACCAGCACTATCATCTCGTTTTCGTTTTTTCAATTTGGATTCTGGTTCATAGAATTTAAGATGTAAGATATAAAATTTAATTATCCAAATAATCGTAAACATAGCGTCTCACCTGCAGAAGAATACACTCCATCCCCGAAAGCCTCTACGAGGCAGTATGCTGTCTCTTCGTTATTAATGAGAACGTTATGTTCATTTAATATTCTCAGTAATACTACAATTGTACACATCAGCAGCTGTCTAACAATAGGCTCGTCGCACAGACCGGCGCTGTGCGCAATTGCATACTGCTGCAGTCTATCGCTGTACGTTTCACGACTCCAAGGCATGGCAAATAAACTGCTCAACTCCCATCCTAGTTTCTTGCCTATCAGCTCCACGATTTGGAAAAGTCTATCCCATGGATTTTGGATTTGCGTGTCCTGCGGCTGTTGTATGTACGCTAAGTAAAATTCCACAGCCTTGCACAGCAATCGTAGACTCAGACGAGGCATCAATTCCACTGCAGCACCACCGAGCAGCGGTAGTGCTTCGCACGCCAGTAGTCGTCTGAAGCCATTCACAGCTCGTCCTGGATGACTATGTTTCTCGGCAGTCAACAGAGTTTCCACCAAACGTGGCTGTAAAAAGCAACAATGCAAATAAGCATCTTCTAAAAATTAAGCATCTTTGTTTCATATTTAAGGCACATACCCCATGAGTTGCTATAGTTTGAGGAAACTTGCTCAGTAGTAAGAGCAATAATTTGCAATGTTCCATCGTGTCTTCGCTATGATCCGCTGTCATCAGAAGCAGCCTATGCTGCAAATCCTGCGGGATATGTTGAAACATTTGGCACAAAAATTCAGCCTCGCTATCGCACTGTTCCAAGCGAAGACACGTCGTTACCGTTTCTATCTCTTTCCATATATCGCGATCGTCCGGGAAATTTTGGAATCTGCGCTTACGTTAAAGAAAAGATTAAAAGAAAGTCTTGTATATATAAATTTTAATGGTACTCACATCTCGCTGAAGCATTTCGCTGCCTCTTTGACATTCTTTGACAATTTCTCGATACGATATGCCTCAAACTGAAAGTAGAAATCATTAAAAATCACTCCATATAATATTACAGATATTTATAGATCAATTTCACTTCAAAACTAATTTAAAAATTATGAGACACTGATTTTTCAGAACAAATTATTTCATTCAATCGCATAAAAAAAAGCAAACAAAAAAAACAAAGTAAATATATAAAATAACGTAAATATATAAAGTAAATATATAAAGTAAATATATAAAATAATATATAAAATATATTAAAAAATCTCTCTTTCTCAGATATATGTATATATATATATATATATATATATAGTGACAAGCCGGTACTAACCTGAACTTTTGCACTATGCGGAAATAAAGATCTTGCAGTGATTAGCCAGGATTTAGCGGCATAAATGTCATTCGGCAATGCGTTCTTAGCTCTCATGATCAAATAATCTTCTTTGGATAACGGATTATCCGTACTGGACGGTTTTTCTAACATAATTGTAATATCATGTATAATAACTTCGACGTGTACACATAACTCGTATATCATACAATTCCGTATTATTGCTCCGTAATCTCCGTAATCTCTACGTATCTCTGTGTTCCTTGCCCATAACCTCAAACCTGTAAGCGGCCATCCCGGCGTTTTTCATAGGACCGGCAAACTCCTGTATACACTACCGCCATTACATCCACTTTTGAAAAAAAACTACGTATCTACAGCATTTTCTGACACGGTAAAATCATAGATGCAGGGAATGGATGTGGTTCGAGTCAGGACTACATCAGATATGACAGATATATATTTTATCGACATTGTTGATAAAATGTGGTGCGTGTCCGTGCTATATCCACAGCCACAATGCCCACAATTGCCACAAACTGCCGCCGCGGCGCGGCATTCCACGTCGAGCTAGAGTTCCTCTAGTCAGAGTTGAGACACGAGCGGTCCTCTTCGTGATTGGTGCCGCCATATTTCAGTTTGTCGATGTGTTAGTTAATGTAAGTGAATAGGTGAAATCAGTTTTTGTTGGTATAGAGTACTACAGACAACAGAGTTGTCATGGTGTCACACAGAATTGACAGAATCAAATTATAGAATTTTACAAAAGTAAGAAATTATTCTTCAATCATTGTATGGTATGGTTCTACAGAGTGTATCACCACAAACCGATTCTGCAACTATATCTAAAATTAAACAGTAACCAGTAGTAAATACTTCAGATAACGTTTCTGCGCACTATTATTTGATATTATTTACTATTGGTTATAGTACGTTATAGATTCATACGTTTATTTGTAATAATAAAAAATTATGTTACATTCATGTCGCATTTTTATTCTGAGTGTGAAAACATTTTGAAAATTATTTTAGTATAAGTTATAATTCATTTCCATGATTTGAAAGTTGCGCCAGCGAATTATTGGCTGTTTCCGGTAAGACTGAAACATGGCGTCTTTCCGCCTCATGTCTCAACTCTGACTAGAGGAACTCTACGTCGAGCTAGGGGAGCGTAGAGGAGTCGTTATGTCGCGTCGCAACACTCGCAACTCACATCACGCGAATCTCGCGATTCTCGCGTCATGCAAAGGGATGATGTAGCTGTAAGTTCTGTTAACCTTCCTTTCTTCCTTTCTTTAACCTTTGATTTACAGATTCTTTAGAGAATCTCATCAGCGTTTTCGGACGGGTTTTATCACTCTGAGAGCTATTAATAACGTCACATGCTCTCCTTGTCTAATCAGAAATCTAAAATAGAGCAAGTGTGTCATTAATCGCTCTCGGAGCGATCAAACTCGCTCCGTTCGAAAACGCTATCAGTACCCACGTACGCCGTACGGTTGTGGTAACCTAATGATTTCAGAATCGCAGCGATGCAATTCGTCCTGCGTGCGCCCGTCGTCGCCCCCGTCAGCGGCAACGGTGACGCGGCGACATGTCTCTTGATTTTTGACCGAACGACTAACGAGTATTGCGAAATACGCATCCGATGAATCATATATCGAATCGACGCTGCCGATCACTTCACTTTTGGCGTGTGAAGTTGACCGCGCTGGAAACGAAGCACTTGATTGACGTCGCGATCTTTTAAATTGATAAGCGATAATCATATCAATTTTGCATCTAACTTATCAATTAAAGGAGTCGCGGCGTCACTCAAGTGCTTGATCGTTTCCGATGCGGTCAACTCCACGCGTCGAAAGCGACGCGGCGCGGCGGCGTCGCTAACACTTCGTGTTTGTAGCAGTTTATGCATTACATTACATGGCGAGCGTAAATAATATTTATTAGAAGTTGACCGCGCCGGAAACACTTGCGCCATCAGTGCCACTTTAATCGCGTTCACGTTTCATTTTTGATGGACACGTATTACTCTCACATTTAAGTAACTCGTATACGTATTTTGCAATACATTCTCACAAAAATCAAGATGTGTTGCGTCGCCGCTGCCGCCGCTGCTGCACCGCCGTCGCGTTACACGGCGCTTGTCTCGCGTAAGTTTGCCGTGTGCAAAACGAATTGCTCCGTTTCGCGATCTTAATTACGCATAAATGCGAAGTAAAGAATAAAATGCGAAAAGTGACGCCGCCGCGCCGCGACGCTTTTGGCGCGTGAAGTTGACCGCGCCAGAAATGAAATACTTGCGCTATTTCAATATAGCATTCACGTTTCATTTGCAGGACGCGGTGGCTACGGAATGGACTCGCTCCGGAACAAGTGACGCCACGATTCATTTAACTGGCAAGTAATACTTATATTATTAATCTCGCATTTAATTTGTGCAATATTTATTTGGCACTTGCTGATGAATCGGTCGAACGAGTATTTCGCAATACTCATTCGGCCGAAAATCAAGCCGTTGCCGCGGTGTTCATTTCGCGTAAAGTTAATCGCGTGCGAGACGAAGCGCACTCCTTCGCCATCTTAATTATATTAATGTTTTAATTGCAGGACGCGGCGGATACAGAACGATTCCGGAACGAATAGCGTCGCGAATCATATGATTGGTAAGTGCGAAACTTTTGCGTGATCGTCGTTCTAGTAATTGATTATAATTATGCTTAACTTTGATAACAATTTGTTTAACAAAAAACAAACACCACCACCACTCACTACCACCATCCACCACACATATTCTTCACGACCATTTTTTATATCATGTGATTTTTAAAGTAAAAATTTTTTTTTCATAATTATTTATATCATGTGATTTTTAAAGTAAAAATTTTTTTCTTGAAAAATTTTTGTATCATGTAATTTTTAAAATAAAAATTTTTTTTGGCCTACCACCACCCACCATAGCGAATAATTTTTATATAAGTCGTATACGATTGTGCTGAAGGAGCTGCTTCGATCTTAAACTAGAGCATTCCTTGTTTTCAGCGAATCGGCTGGAGCAAAAAATCGAGATTAGGACCATTAATCGCTTTCATTTTCTGATCGCTGATATAACAACTTGAGAGGAGGAGGAGACCTAGGAGAGGCATCGGGCTCCAGCGGAGCAACCTTGGGGTGAGTATCATTTTCTACTGCATAAAATAAACAATTTTTTCTTATGTATTCAAATAATTTCTCTCAGTAAGTTAATAACTAGAAGACAAAAAGTATTGTATAAATTATAAGTACATCCAAAAATATCGACAAAAGTATAAATATGTCCATCTAAAATTTTATTCTTGTAAAGATTTTTTCAGAAAATAGATTTATTATATTATACAGTAAATATCTATAATTAAAAGATAAAAAGAATAAAAAAATTTGATGCGCGTAAGAATTATTATTTTAAAAATTTGATCATTTTAAGCGATGTTTTAATTTGAATCTTATGTTTGTGTATTACAGTATCATCGCAGCTTCGTGGCAGATGACTCCGCTCGTTGCGAATCGGATTGGTGAGTGACAATTTTTTTTATGAAAGGGATAACAAATCTGTGAAACATGTATACTTATATCATGTATTATATCTATACAATAGGATGTAGATTGCTGCAACTTTTCACAGATCTGTTACTCTAAAATAGATAAATTAGATAAGATTAGACTGAATAATTAATCCTGAAACATCATAATTTATTGGTTTATTAGCGATATGAGACACAAGGATCATGTCGATCATGTCGAACTTAATAATAAAATAATATTATTGAGTTATGATCACCAGAAGATGATTAGTGATTATGTATAATAAAATTCGCGCGTTTGAACTTGTAATTGCACAACCAGGCCACCTGTGTAATTACAAATATTGATCTATTTATCTATTGTTAGCGATTGACGTCTTCTTTCGCATGAGGCATGACCGGTGCGTATGGTAACAGATATTCCTGTTTGCCTCAATACCTAGAGATTCGAGTAATTCGAGATTGCTGATATTTCTCCAATCCAATTAAAATTCGATTCTATCATGGATCACTTTGACATTTGTAAACAGTTCGAGTCTGAACGCGGATGTTAATCGGGTGAAATCGGTTGAAATGTTAATTCGCGTTTTGGAAATACCGCGTAAAATATCTCGATATTTTAATTTTGATTAGCATATAATCAATTTCCACATTCTCAGGCGCGATGGCTGTCTCGTGCGCAAACGTTGTCCAGATGGTCAGTCTTGATAACTTGATTTAATTGTGCGAAGGAAAAATAAGACGTACCGGTGGAGGATAGATTTTTCGATCTTTATCGTGGATTAATATATACATATATGCACAAGCTATTATAAATAGATAATAGGCCATAAAAGATTAAGATAGAAATATATATATATATATATATATATATATATATATATGTATATATAAATACACAGCTATTAAATGGATAGGTCATAAAAGATTAAGATAGAAATATTTGTATATTATACGTATACAATAAAAATAAAAACAATTCAAAACTCTTTCTCACAAAGAAAGCTTAATAATTAAACATATCATTGCAAAATTCAAAACTCTTTTTTATTATAAAAAAAACTTGACAATAAAATATATCATTATAAAATTTGATAATTTAATAATGCGTCGACATAACTCTCCTGCTTAAATATAAATTACGTTAAATATAAATTACGCTACTAAACACACGTATGATAATAAGAAGTTTATTAAACATTTATGTTTTTGATAAATATTTAAGTTTAAAATTCTTTGTTTCCAAATTTGGATTTAATTTGAGTACCGAAAAGTTATTAATAATTTCGAGTAATTTTTAATTTAAAATTTGGTGTTTAAAATTATTATCAATTTTTAATAGCATTTTATATACAAATTTATTATATAAGATGTGCAGATTCGAGTTTTAGCTGAGGCAATGAATATTAATTTTTTGCTCAAAATTTGACGCTTACATTCATGAACTCGTTTCCGTGATTTCTGCAATGCATAAATATTCCTTAACGAGTGTTTTTAAATTATATATTTAGAAAAATTTTGAATTACATTTAGAATATATTTAAATTAAAACTTTAAATATATTTGTTAAGAAATATTTAAATATTTATTAATAGCAATTTCAAACGCTGTATTCTTTTCTTGTTCTTGAGCTCGATTACTGTCTCATTCCTCTCCCGCTGTCCGTCGTGTCAAGTGAGCGCCAAATATATGATTCATACTGATAGAAAATCGAAACAATCTTCGTCATGGAGAGTTATTCCTCACTGATTTCTATGAGATTCATCCATGACATTTAGTTCGGTGTCTTATTGAAAATTGGAAGTTCTTGTTACAGGATCGAAATAAATCCCGAGTTTTTCGACAATTCTCGGAAATTCTAAATTTGGCAATAAATCAATGACGGCCATTATATATTTTAAAATTGAGTCGTGAAATTTTATTAATAATGCACATATTTTGAGAGTATTTTTTTTTTGCTAAATGTTCTTTCATTAATAACAATATTAATATCAGCTATCTTAATAATAATAGAACATATTGTATGTATAATAAATATGGATATAGTGATTATTGGAATTTCAATTATCAAGCAAAATAAATTCAACCTTTATTTCAATAATTTGCCTATTTTTTGGCGAGTATTTTAAAAATATGGTTACGAGCGTATATATTTAATTCTGTAACTTTTAATCTATTTCAAGAAATTATTTTTAGGTACTGGACATCCCGCCATTCTCTGGAATATTTAGTTTAGTTGTAATACTTATACTTCTTGTTAATAAAATACATGCATATATTATAAAATTTATTTAACAAATTTTTATCGATTTATAATTAGATAATTTTATACAAAAGATTTGACTTTTATTTTAAAACTTCTATACATGAATGTGTAAATGCACGAATACATGAATGTAATTAGAAATGTGTGGTTACAAAAAATTCGAGATTAGTCGAATGGGTACTCCTATATTAGTGGGATATCAATAACTAAAATTTTTAAAACGTCGAAAAATAGGGAATTTTTAAGTTTTATATTCATAGAGTTTTCAATACAATGTTCTTTAAAATATCCCGCTATTATCGGATTTGACTCATCTCGAACATTTGGTACCCGTACATATAATAAGCTATACACAATAATGCATGTATTTTATTATTATTGAATATATTCTTTTGTAACCATTAGAATCATTCTATTCATTTTTTAATAAGAAGAAATGATTTTTCAATAATTGGAAAGAACATTTTGTTTATGCGAATTTACATATTAAAGATGCGATAACAATGATAACTGTCATTGATACGCTGCTAAAATTATTACTACCATTACTATCGGGAGCAGTTTGAAAGATTTAGGATTCTGTTTCCTTTTGTAACAGAACTGCTAACGTTTAATGAATCGCTTAACTTTTTTTTGCGGATATAGACCTTGCGGAATTCAATGTAGAATTAGAGCACATTACGTTCACTCTCCATCATGAAGATTGTTCTTCTTTGTGTTTGTAATCTGTGTACACTCCGTGAAGGAATCTTGATAGTAGCCAATTATCCATATTTGAACGGGATAAAATCGCGATTATTTCTCGTTATTAAGATTCATAGAACTTTAAAGTCTGGAAGGCAATTATTCTTTTGCGTTTATTTACATGTACATCATTTAAATCGGATCGTATTGAAATCAAATATATGTAGATGCGCTTCCATAAAAAGCGCAAAATTTTTTCAACGAGCAATAATAATTGGAATTCATTGATATTTTAGATTTTACCTTTTTCGGAAAGTATAGTGTCGCGAGTATTATCAATCGATTTATTCGTTGTCTGTACTAACTTCTTATCGCGGTTTAATTTCTTATTTAATCATTGTCTCATTCTAAAACTTTAATTATTTTTTATACGTTGAATATTTCCGTAGAAAATTTTGTACAATTCGTCAATATTTGAACCGATGGAAAACCATAATACATAAATTTATAAACGACTTTTTTGGTCATAAAATATTGCCCGCGTTAGATAATATTTAATAAGTTTCGTATACTCTCAAGTGTATAAAAAATAAATATGACTTAATCATTAATTGTTTTTTATTACTTAATATTTTAGTAATAATAATTTTAATAAAATTCATATTATCATACGTATTTTTAACTTTTTTATATATTCTGCAATTTTTTTATTATATTTTAAACAGCATTTTGTAAGTTTTATAATATCATATTATACTGTTATAAACTACAGATTTTATAATTATTGTAGTGCAATATAAAATTAATCATATATTATGAATTAATACATACGCTCCAGATAGCAAGCTAACATTATTTAGTAGCAAGTTAACGTTATTTGTCATCATATTGACGGCATATAGCTTGCTACTTTAAACAAAAGAGGACCGCTGATTATAATCAGCGGGGGTGGTGGAGGGCCTCTACGGGCTAATTCATTTAAATCCACCTAACCAATTAAAATCTTATATAAAATCTGAAATTAAAGATATATATATACTCACCAGCAAAAAACCGGGCACCTATTAAAATCTAAGTGCCCGGTTTTTTTGCCGGTGAGTATAGTTGAAAAATTTTATACTCAAAAAGTATGTACTCAATCTTTGTAAATGTGATTATATACTTTGTATATTGAAATTTTTTTAATTGTACATTTAGATATCAAAAGATATTACATAAAAAATAAAATATAAATATATATAAACATAAAAAATACGCCACCCAGGTAGCAAGCTAATGTTAGTCATGTTGACACCATTAGCTTGTTGCCTGAGAAAGAAGAGGACCACTAATTATAATCGGCGGTGGTTTTCACTTCAAAGACTCGTTGGGCTTAATTAATCCCCTTTATTGTTTAGTAAACTTTTTCTCTGCTATAATTTTATCGACATTGTCAGTAAATTGATGTAGTTCCCATTTCAAAAATGGATGTACTGGCAGTAGTGTACTAGAGTTCTTATGAATTTTACGGTCTCCTTTACGGTCTACGAACCGAAATCGCGGCTATAGCCCGTTGCCATTCTCAAACTTCTCTCTGTTGTAACCCATATAATATTTATAAATATATTAAACTACTTTTAGATGGCAGTAAATGATTTGTCAAAGCGCTCAGTTATCAGCGAACGTTTGATTGCGAACGCCGCGCGACGAGTATATCTGCTGTTGTTAATTCTTAATTCTTTAAAAAAAAAAACATATTTAATGTTTTATTAATGAATTATTTATGACAAAGAGATTGAACATTATGCTGTCACAATTAATTATATTAATTCTATAAGTAGTTATGTAGTAAACTTAAAAAAGTTCTCTGTGAATGAATGCCACCTCGGTAGATAGACGTTGTTCCCACGAAGGTTTCCATAGCCGGAAAAGCAGTATTCTGGGATATCAACATTGCATAACACGGTCATAAAGTTAATTATTATTTTCTTCTCTAAAGATAAAAAAAGAGATTGTATTATAAGTCGCTAACTGTAAGAATCCATAAAAATATCAAATATTATAACATTAAAAATTTATAGCAATAATAAAAGTAATATATAATAAAAAGAATAAATACTAATAAAAATAATAAAAAGTTACTTAAAAATTAAAATATTACAGATTTATTTAACAGTAAAAAAATTATATTAGAGAGAATAAGATTTTCTTATATACAAAAATAGAAAAGATAAAATATAATAATAATATACGCGCAGCACATGAGAGAATGACTTGAGAGTTATCTTTAATAGAATATTCTTTCAAATTGTATGCAAAATAACTCAATATATCTCTTAATCTTTCTCGTCAATTAATTGCGATTATCACGTGCGATAAAAGTCTCTACAATTACCAATGTCATTAATCGTCAGGCGAAATCGCGTCAATCTGGGCGGCTCAGGGAGACCGACGACGATTTTTCTCGAGATTTTCTGGTCGGGACGTCACGACCGGCAACAAAGGCGTAATTTTGCAAATCCCTTGAGCGATATGGAACGTCCACGCTCGCGCACCCGCCGCCCCTCCCTTTCGAGTAGTTCCATTTATAAAGATATAACAGCGGCCAAATCCGCTTACTCCGCAGATTCCGCCGTGAGCCACCCACGGTGGGCGAAAAGCTCCCTTAAGTGGTTATGGCGCTTTGCCTTTGTATCCGACGACTTTTCGATGGCTCGGCTTAAGTACCGGAAATAAAGCTCCATCGCGGCCGCAGCCCGGCGCTCGATTTATGCGCGAGAATGGAGCCTGCGATCGAGCTCTCGCGCCGGGAGACTGCGTGGACCACGGTGATCCATCATTGATCGTCCGTCGAGCGACGAGCCCGCATTGGCGATGTTTCGCATGATCGCACTATGCTCGCTGTAAAATTGTTAGTACGGAACGTGGTTCTTCAAAACGAAACGTAAAACTTTTCGAGTGACCCTTACTCCACGCTCATTGTATTGAGAGAAAATAATTTTAGTAACTGTATATAACGTGATAACTCAGAAATTTAAGAACTCTTGCAAATAGTTTTGTAAAGTCAAGAAAATGAAAGTAATACTGACAGAACTATCAAAATCACGGCAATGTAATGACTTGAGATGACTTAAGATTTTGTAGTTGTACGAAATTGTTAGTGGAACTACGTTGATGTAATTGGTTAGCATCATTTTCTTAGTTAGTTATATAAACTACTAAAAAAAATAACAACTGTAATACGTAGTTATACAATGGCTTAATTATATTCTTTGGTTTAGACATTTTCTTGAAATGACATATTATATATATATATATATATATATATATATATATATATGTATATATATTTTTTTTACATTACTATTTTCTTGTAATCTATCAAATTGTTATCAATGATTAACATGTTGGTATTAATTAATAATATGTTAATTATAATGTTAGCATTGCTTTGTTTCTTTAGTTTATGCGATTTATTAATTTTTTTTTATCTCATTTCGCTTCAATTAAAACGCTATTTTTCCTCAATCTTTTAAAACTTTTGTTTGTATTATTTTTTCTAAGGTAGCATCGTTGAGATTATTGATTGAGTTTATATAAAAATTAAAAATAATAAATTATACAAGAAATAATGCTTAAAAAACAAGACAGTATTCTTCTCGAGAATCAGTAAGATAGGTCTTTTCGCAAACAAGTTTTAAATAGCATTCAAAATTAGAGAATGAACAGACAGAAAAGAACGCGATAAAATAGTAATTTTTGCGCAGTAACAATATCTTTTTTTTCTCGTTTCTCATAATACGATTTTTCGTATTGCGGAAAATGAACGTTCGAATACACTCGCTGGTTATTTCGTGTCTCACGCAAAGGTGGCGACGCGCGTTTCGCCTACGACTAAATTTCGCGGGTACGTGACGCGGTGCAGTCGGGGGTGCACACCCGGTGACTGCGTTAGTTATCCTCTGTCTCGGAGAATTTTCCCCCCTCGTCCTCGGCGGCTCACAATGGCATTAAAATTACCGAGGAAATTTAATTCCCAGATGGATACGTATCCCGCGCTCCGCGTAGCCCGCGCTCGCACGCTCGGCCATGCGCGAAGAAAAGCGAAAAATCATGGCGGACTCATGATAGCGTCAATCCGGAACGTCGAACATGCTCAGATAAGATAAGGAATCAATGGTTGCGTTCAGCAGAAAATTTAGTTTTACAACTGTTGTAAAATTCTTTAATATGATTTAGATTCATAAAAAATTATAAAGGGCAAGAATTGAATATTGAATTTCACAACAGTGCAAAGCTGCTTTCCCTGCTGAGCGCAGTCAATATAACCGCGCATCATTCGACAATACGGTAATTCGAAAATTAAAAAATGCCCTATCGCGTGTTTTCAACAAACGGAGGGAGACGTGGAAATAAAGTTCGGCGCGAAAATAAAGGCGAAATGAAGATTTCGTAGATTAGAATAAGTTAGGAGTTGCAGCTTACGATGAGTTGTATTAAAATTTTCTATGATCAGATTTCTTAAACAGATATCTTATTATAGCTTTATCAACATATTTTTATTCTTTGAACCGTTTCTCGTACTAATTGGCAAACAATTTCGATCTTGCAAGCAATTTGCACAGGTTATTAAAGAAATATGTGGTTAATTAATGGAATTTTTACCGGAATAATATAATGAGCTAAAATTATCGCGTGCGATATTACCGAAATATGATTGCCATTGAAATCATTCGACAATATTTGCGCAAGTGGAAGCTTTGTGGAAATCTCTGCTGGGGTACCAATGGCGAAGCATAAATCGATAATAAAGCAATGTATAAGTATATAGATATACATACAAAAAAACACGTATACAAAATATGATATAATTTAAAAAAAATTTTATGCATGTAGCTTATTATCTCTTAAGACACTTCATTTGACTCTCAGAGAAGTTTATCTTAAAAGAAGACGCTCCTAATTGTGTAGCTATTTATTAAAATGTTAATATTATAATAAGTTATATATTATATATAAGTTTATATTTTTATAATAATTTATATATTTTTAATTAAGATTTGTTTCGAAGAGGAAATTTAGAGTAATCTTAAAGACATATATATTCTAATCAATCTAATCTGTTAAACGTTTCTTCGACGTTTATTTAATTGTTTTTTGGGGCATTTGTGATGTTCGAGTTGGGAACGAATTCCCAACTCGTCGAAGAATTTCTCAGGCTGAACGTGAGGATACGTTTGGTCAAAAACACCCTGTATACGTCGCGCACAGCCACGTAACCAGTAACCACTATGGATAGCTTAGGTTGGTTAGTTAGCGTGCAAGTACACGTATCAAAGGCACTCAGAATCCGAGCTTAACAAAGGCAGCTTCGGGTTTACCAACCGTGTCACGTAGTACGTGTATACCTTACCTGCCTGCCCGCGCGCTTCGCAAAACCTAAACCTCCTGGCGGGCCGTATAACTTTGGCCTTAATGCGTTAGCGGGATAAGTTTCGGGCGGGTCAATTAAAACTAATTATTCCCGTCGGCGTAATCGGAGCTCCCGCGGGCGATCGCGGCTAATTGTATACGCAAGGGCGTGTTTAAAGGAGGGAGGGGGAGCCTCCATTGGCACTGTCAGAAAACAACACCGAGAGTTTCCGAGATAACTCGCGAAACTTCTCCGTCCGGTGATCAATTTCGAGGAATCAAGGGTCTCACGAGAATTCAATATTAAACTTTGATATTATTAATGCTATTGAAAATATAATGAAGATGAAGACTGAACGATCAATAGAACGCAGATTAATACGGAAATATTGCGTATTCAAGCAAACGTAAATGTTTTTAATTAATTATACCACAATGGACGCCATCAATTTTATTTTGATATCAATATTTTATTTTGATTTTAGTATACTTCTGCTGAGGCAACCAATGACGTAATTCTCATGTTACCTTTTATAATCAGATATAATGAAATCGACTGTATTTATACTTAATTCTATGAAAATCTTTTAATTAAATTTTTATTTTCAATTTGATATGTAATTAACAAATATTTGCATTGACGCGCATTAAAACGAGAGAGCGTGTAACGTTATAACCATAAGGATGACCAATCTCGAAATATATCAGCGCGTGACGCAGTTAGAATACCACTTGGATCACAGAAGTGCCGATAAGCATCGCAAATTCGGTCTCGTACGCGTGCACGACGCTCCTTCATGGTTAGGGGCTATCACAAATTTCAAGCCAAATGTGCAACTAAGTATCTACTTAGGCCCCGTTTGACGCAGGGGATTGAGATCGCATTTGAATGGGAGATTTAGCCGGCGGATTTTCGTCCCGAATTGAGCCATTGTGCCCTTTTAAAACGACCACCTGACAGCCCTTGACACGCTACCGTTTGCCTTTCTGTATTTTAAGCGCGCTCCCGACACCGCGGACACTCGTCGAATCTCGACTGACAGCGGAAATCTTAATCTCGTAGCCTGTCACTTTTCCGAATCGCGTTACATCTTGATTTCTATTGTTACATCAGGAAAAATTGACACCGATCAGCATAGAAAATTTTTTTAAATTGAAGCACAAATGTCAAAAAGTATTAGCCCATTTTATAATTATTATAGTATTTATAATTGCTTAATTTTAATGTCTAAATTATTTTTAGTAAAATTAAATTTTAGCTATATATATTTATTGTTGCATGTATAGATATTAAAAATAATTGCCAACAAATATCGGACAAGTACTTTTGCGCGAGCTTTATTACCTCAATTTCAGCAGCTGCATTAACTCTACTTTTTCCAAGCCACGGCGCCAATCTGCCCTAGAGCGTAACACGAAAATCTAATAGGCGCGTCCACGCCCAAAAAATTAGCCCAAATGAATAAATACGAACGGGCTCGATATGAAAAGAATTGACCTCCGTCAATTGCGCTTCGTTTTTTTTAGCGTATTAAAAAATTACGTCATCAATTTCGTTAAAATTCAGAATGTTTTGCCGGAATCGTGATATTAAATATATGGTAAAATACAAATAAAATTGATTAGATAATTTCGCGATAAATAAAAATAAAGGACGATGATCTTTTGACAATACTTTCTCGAATAGCATGAGATGTTTTGGCACCCCAACGCGCAGAAATATTCGTCCCTCTTGTAATACGCCACCCCATCTATCGAATTATTTTGATTCTGCGATAATTCACCCTTAATACGCCGTTCCCTCGCTACGTAAAGCGAGAGGAAGAGGAAAATAATGGTGATTCGATCTTTTTGATGGAAATTCGAAAACATCACACAGTAGCTGTTCTTCCTGAAAATTCGACACGAGAGATTAGCAGGATTTATAAAAAAAAACGCGAGATAATCCTATTATGATTTCAAGTTTAGAAATACATTTGTTAGAACAAACATATTGATAAAAAAAAATTATATATTTCAAATAAAAAAATTGGCTTAAAAACAATATAATCTTATCGTTGTTAAATTTAGTTCAATAAATTAAAATCGTTCACGATAAATCTGAATTTTATAAAACTGTGTTGTTAAAACTGACATATTATTAGTGAAATTATTTAATATGAAATCTTAAATTTAAAAAATATTTTGTTTAATATTTTTAGCAATAATCCAACGGCATTTGTAGTAATGCAATTTTATTGCAATGCGTTCTATTATCTTGTGGTTTCCCCGAGGAAAATCTTCTTTCGCCGTATGTTCGACGCGATGATCGAGTACGAAGGAGGGCGTTCTAAAGTTTGTCGTACGGCTTAGCATCTCGTCACGCGGTCTCCCCGAATGAATGATCGTTAGCACAATTCGCGCGACTCGCCGAATCCTTTGGCCGTGTCGAATCGGATCGAGGGAGGTATGTGTCGAAGCCGATTTCAGCGTAATTTTTGGAAAGTACAGCCGGTCGCGTATCGACGCGCGCGCGGGCGCGCGCGCGATAATCCGTCGCAGCGACCATTGTCGACGTGAAATTGTATTTCGTCAATTAGATTTTCGGCGTTTACGGTTGGTTTAATCCAACGCGCCGGGGCCCACAATGGGCGCACGCCACGTGGACAGCTGTACACGTCGCGATACATACTTCTGCTCGCGCCAGATCACCCACCCTCAGGGACTTCGGCCGATTCTCGCATTATTATAATGTGGCCTCGGGCCTAATTTTACCAGATCACGAGCCCGTGCCTAATTCATTGTCCGTATTCAGGGTCGCGACGAGTGCGAGATCAGTCAGTGGATCCGGATAATTGGTGGCTATTCCACTTCGACTAATTCGCGATGATTGAAACGAGAGGCGTAGAATGATTCAAATATTTGTTTATTCCGATTGAATGTAGCAAGTAGAACCGAACAAGACCTTTAGTATAATATACTGATCATGAATTTAATGATAAATATTACCAATCTAATTTATTAAAACTGGTAAATCTGTACAATCTGAAGAAACGTTGAAACATATATATTTTTTTCGGGCTATTTATATAGCGAAGGTATTATAAGATTTTTCTCGTGATGCGCGGTTTCGTTATTTATCTCGTTTACCTCGTTCGTAATTTACGGTAGTGAAGTGTTTAATACGATTTCAAATCGGGATATTAAGGATCGAGATCGAATAAAAATTCCTCGAGAGAATTTCCTCCTGTCGAGACGTTCGACAGCGAAAGAAAAGCACCGACGAGTCCTTCGGCGGCACTTTGCTCTTAATTGAAATGCCTCGAAGATCGTCGCCCGAACGGACGGCGGATTTGAATATTCCTTCGGCTAATTCCCGACCGACAAAAGATGTTATTCTCCCTCCCCCCCCCCCTCCGGTCTCGAACTCGCGAACCTCTTCCTCGCTCTTTCGTCCCGTGTTCCCTAGGGGGGAGTCGAAGTTTGCGCCGAGCGTCTTGGTTAATCACTATAATTGATATTCCGCTGATATCACCGTCGCGAGTAACGGAGTAACGCGGTAACGAAGTAACCCGATTAAAGGGGGCCTCTTATTGGCTCGCTCGCTCATTCTCTTGGATTGAATTATATTATTACCGCCGGGATAGAGCGAGAAGGAGAAAGAGAAAACGGGTGAGACAGTTTCCTGTCGCGAACTAGACTACGATCTTCGAATCGCAGAATACCGGCGAACAAACACTTGATGAGGTCGACGTCGTATTCCCATTGATGCCCTCGCCTGCAGTTTATTATTCACAAAATGTGCTGATTCACTCGATATAAATCGACAGAGAAATTGAACGGATCATTGCAAGAGAACATATATATGAGAGCATATTTTTGTTAAAAGCTAATGTAAAGAAGTATTGTACCTAATTTAACGTAAATAATTAAATATTTATATTTTAAATAATTAAATATTTGTGTTTAAATAATTGTGATCAAGGAATTAATCACAGAAAAGATGTAAATAAAGTATAACTGTATCTTAACATAATATAAAATGGCACTGTAAATAGAAAATTACAATTAATGCAGTTTTTCCACTTTTTTAATAAAACTATGCATTGTTTCGAACGTCAATTACCTGTTTGCGTAATAATGCTTTAATTTACTACGCTAAATAATCGATAACACGATGCCATCTATCGTAACGACAGCATTATCCTTGACTATAACAATGTCACTATTATCTTCAGAGTGAAATATAGAGCGATCGCATTTACGAACCGAAAATGATCATTATCCCGAAGCCGGGCTCGCGCGTTTCCAAGAGCCGAGACAAAGGTGTCGTGACACCCGTTCTTTCCGGCAGCAGCGATTCGTTTAGCAGGAACAATGACGTATCGGCGACTTCCGGCACGCGGGGCCGACCGCCGGAATCCTCTGCGCGCGGCGTACAGGACTCCATTGCGGCAGATCCTGGGGAACCGCATCACGCAAGGGCGGTTACGAGTACGGGCCGCTGATTTCCGACGTTAATGACATATTTGCGACAATAATGTTCTGTGTAAACGAGTATATTATATAATGGCGAAATGTGCGCCGCCGCGGGAAACCGAGAGGTGCGCTCAGGCTCGGACTAAAAAAAATCTTTTAATAAAATATATATACATATATGTATGTATATATAAATCTTTAACTTGAATAATACCAATATATATAAATTTAAATTATATATATAAAAACGAGATAATGGATATAAAAATTAAATTTTTTATACCGATTTTTTTTAGTCGAGTTTTTACATATAAATATAAGACATTAGATAATCCAATGAAAATTCTAGATACGCCTGCAAGTTCTAATTTTAATTTTTAATTTTTTGAGAATGATATACTTGCTATTATTATTATTATTCTAAATTTAGTTACTTTAAATTGAAGAATTTTCATTTAATTTCTAAAATATTGATACTATTGCAGCTCGTAATTTTAAGAATGAAAAAGAAACTGCAAACATTATAAATAAGAGTAAATAATTATTTACTCTTATTATATATTTTATATTAATTTCAACATTTCTAAGATGCGTTTTTAATATATTACAAAATTTACATTTTTGATATTACGTATGTTGCTGAGTTCGCAATTCAGCTTAAAATTTGCAATTTGCGTAATACAGAATAAAGAGATACACGAACGCGAGTAATGTCGCGTTGCTTCTGATGTCGTTGAAAAATTTCTCATTACACTGTCTGTCCAGTCCGACCCTGAATGCGTTTATGAAACGTACGCGTGTGGACGTGCGCAGGTCGTTACATACCGGTCGTGTACATATCGTGCACACGAAGTACCACTCGTGCGTGTACACGCACGGGCCGACACGCGTGCGTTTTCCTTGCCGCGCCGCAGCGTGGGTGGAAGATACTCACGGTCGCAGGAAACAGCGCATCATGGTAATAACCGTCATCAAACGACAACCACTTAGAACCGGGTCGAGTTCCACGTGGAAAATTCGTTGTTTTACATCCGAATGCATGGGCACGATGCACCGTGAATCGCTGAAAAGCAACGCGGGAAAGCAGTTGCAAAGTTTTACCAATGCTTTAATTTTTGCATTAAAAGACAATTACGAAACAATATAATCGTAACATAATTTTTTAATGATTAAAATATTAATAAATAATTAACAATCGATATCGTAATGCTGTAAACAATTTTAAACGCAGTAAGTGTACGTAAGAAATATTTCATTGTCATGACTAATTGGCTGAAACAAGCTGCAATTTTACGAATCAATTATTTTTGCTTCTTTTCAAAATTATGTTGATAGATTTTTTATTAGTATTATATTAATAATTTTTTAAAGTCATTAAGTTGAAGCTATATTAAAATGTTTCAACTCTCACATATTTTGTATTATTTAGTGACCTTATTTAAATAATTGATTCTGGAAGCTGCTCGATTCGTTTCCGCTTTTTAAACTGTCTTCAGATAATCAAAAAAAGACTCATATTCAGGATGTGAATAGAGCACTTTTTTCAGATAATAGATAATAAGTAAGCAGGCAGCAATAAGCTCCCTCCCCCAGTCACGTTCTCAGCTCGCATCCAAAAATAATCGAAAAAAAGGTGATAATTTAATGACACACTTCGATTTGACGTTTATTGCCTTTTTGCGGGAATATCTGTAATTCCAAGCATGGAATGCCGTGTTGATTTTGTACCAGACATGCTCGTTCACGGACGCAGGAAACGGCGCATCATGGTAATAACCGTCATCACACGGCAACCAGTTAGAGCCGAGATAGGAAGATTCGCGGAAAATTCACCACAGCTACTACGGTGAAACAATATTTCAAAATAATCTAACAGAGATATATCCCCAATTGAAATAAGACAGTTTAAAATAGAGATATCCGTATATCTAACGGTTATTGCGTAATTTATTTTTTGTTAGAAACATACTTCAAATTTCATGCATTTCTCATAGTAGAAGAGAGAGAAAAGAGAGTTAGAGAACTCAAATGTATAGCCGCATGCTAACAATCTGGTTTTTTGTTAGAAACATACTTTAAATTTTATGCATTTCTCATAGGAGAGAGAGAGAGAGAGTTAGAGAACTCAAATTTATAGTCGCATGTTAACAATATAAATTCTAGGTTTTTTTCGAGCTTATTTAAATATAATTTTATATGCAGCATTCAACATATAATATAACTTTATTCAAATTCTACTTTCCCGCGTGACATACCACAAGCAAAATTCTTGATAATAAACCATGTTTAAGTCTTTTTCTTAAATCAAAATTAACATGATGATTTGAAAAAGTTATTGCAAAGATAATAAATTAAGGCTGCGGTTGCAGTCGAATATAAAAGTCATCGACAATAAGTCGCCGAGAGCAGAAACGAGTAAACTGATAAACCCATCAGTTGGTTAATGTCACTAGCTGATTACGCGAAACCCACAAGGTGAATTTGATTTAACTGAAGCATCGTTCGCTAACGAGCGGTCGTGATGTTGGCGCGGCATTAAACTGTCCGCGATATCCGCCATTTGAAAACGGGCCGCGAACGAAATAGGGGAACAAAAAGAAAAAATGAGAGCGGGATAGAGACCCCCGCGAGGGAAGAGAGAAAGAGAAAACGAGACGGGACGGACGGACAGAGAAATTACAGCCGCATGCTGCATTCAGGAAACGGCGCATTCTATTGTGCTTTTGTCATAGTTAAACTGTCAGGCCGATTCTGCGTCAAGCCAATTTATGCTCACGTGTCCCGATTCGCCCGCGATCCTCTTGCTGCTACACGTACCGGCGCGCGGCGCGGCGCACGTTATGCTGCCCCGCATAATTCCACGGAATTTTCTGCGGCTGCATACGAGACGTAACAAAAAAGAAACGGCGAACAACGGTGCTCGACATTGCGGAACAATTTGCGTGGGTGCCAAGTGCTCGTTCACACTCGCACGGTAATTTCTTTTGCGCAGGATTGCACAGATATTCATTTATCATTCCATGATTGGATTAATAATTTGTGAAACTAGCAAAATGTCGTCCCAATAAAAAAAAAGTAAATTCTTGCTCGTAAATTTGCAGATATATAATGTATATACATATACACTATACGCATAGCCTTTTAATAAATTTCCATTTAAATACAATTTTTATATATCTACTATTTATACAACTATAAAAATATAGCAAATACTATAATTATAATTATAAAAAATGCTTGTACATCTCAATCAACACAAACATTTAAAACAGACATCTAATAGACGTTTGAAAAACGTCTTAAAAGTTAGAAATATTTTCATCATTTTTCTGATATTTTTCTTAAATATTTCTAATCCTGACATTTTCTATGGTAAAAAATATTATAGGACATTTTTAATGAAAAATGTTCGAGTAACGTTTTAAAAACATGAAAAGAAGATTATACAACGAGCAAGAAAAATGTGGTGATATCAAAAAAATTGCGACTACGGCAATTTGCATAATGTTCGGGTAAATTAATTAGCGCATTGCTACCTAGCGACGATGATCACATCCGAGCGAGCCCGATTCGTTTGGTACCCGCGAAGTTTATTCCAGCTTAACGATCGCCGCTCCCCCGGACGGCTCGCAAATCGCAAGAGGCCGGGACTCGGCGGCGGGCAATTAGCGTAATTAAATAATAATTGAAAGGAGAGAACGGTTGGTCGAGAGCTAGTAATCGAGCCACGCCCCGAGCGTTCGTGATATGCCGACCAATCGGGCAGGACGACAATTTCCTCCCGACTTGTCTTGATCGAAACTTCATAAAGAGTGTGCTCTTCCAACAAGAGCACTCTCTAAATCCAATAAGCTTCATTCGCGAGCCTCACGGTCGCTAACTAGTTGAACTGAACTTTTTAAATTATGCATTAGGTAATGATTATAGCTTCATAACTATGTCTATTGATCGTCGTATTTATTGTATAAAGAATGAACTATTCTAAAATTAATAATCATGACATGATTTGATCGATAAGCGGTAAATAAATTAACGAATTAATCAAATCTATCTGAACTTTAGACATTCGAATAAATAATAAACAATTTATTAATTTTGAGAAAAGACTTAGATTAAAATTTAATTATAGTTATTATAGGAGTTTTAATAAAAATGTAATGCTATAGAAATTTTTAATTATAAATTTTAGTGGAGAACGATTCTCTCAAGAAAACATTTATTGCAATTTGTTCGTAAATATCTTTTATGATTCAATTCTCTTGCAGTTATTAAAACACGTTTTATTATTCTCTTGCAGTTATTAAAATCCGCTTCATTATTCGAAATTCGATGAATTGGGCAGGATGGAGGGGAGATTTGCTCCTATACTGTACATATTTTAAATTATTCCCTGAAATAAATTGCAACACCGCGAAAGTATCGGAAGTGCGAAACGATCAGCAGAGACTTTCATTCGCGGCACGTAACCAGGCAATTAGTCGAGGTGCTAAAATATTCTATGGTTTCAAGGAAAAGTGGTTTATACGCACATAAATATAGGCGATTCTGCTCGGCCGACGCTTTCGATGGACGCGATGTGCATGAATAAAACATTATTTCAAGGGGTTCAAGAAACAGACAAGCTTTAAAAAAACACTACTTCTCAAAAGTAACATAATTCCTTCCGCGCGTTAATAGCTACATAATATCACGATTACATCATATAGGTATCATGTATATCTACGAGGTATCTACATAATGTATCAAAAACATTGCAATTTCCTGTCAGTTTTTTTGTTACAGTCGATTCTTTTTTAACAAAATTTAATGGCAGAAATATGTCGGCGAGTGACTCAATCATTAAAAACCTTAAACTAAATATCTCAAATTTTAAAAATGCATTTTTACTTATCTATACTTTTTAAACTTAATTCACAAAAATTTCTCAATTTTTTGATATCACGTAATTTAATAATTCTTGTAATATCAACGCTGAAATAGCAATTATTCTTTTAATGTGATGCTTAGAAGAATCTTTCATGGAATAAAATTCTATCTCGTGTATCATATATCATATTGATAAATGAGTGATATCGCTTAAAGTAGGTCGGAGGAACAATTATGATTTGAGTAACATCCAATGGTTTTAAACGTGTAACGAAACAAATATATGACGACTATCGCAAAGGGTGGGCTTCGACATCTAGACACCCGGTTCAGGAAATTACGTTGTGCCAGCGGGATACCTGTGATTGTAGTCGATGACGTCAGCAGCATCGGTCGTATAATGGAATATTCCAGTGTATGGCGTGCATTAACGATTCCATCAAAGCATTAGTCGAGGAGTTTACCTTCGTATAATGCAGACGTAACGGTCCGAAATTCTTGAAAATTATTGTCATAAAAGGTTATTTTAGTTATTTATGTAAAATAATTTTGTAGCAAAAAATTATCTTAGGACCATTTAGCATTTAGAAAAATAAACAGTCAGTTTCTCTTTAAAAACATTAAAATAAAAAAAATACGAAGAAATGCTAAAATTATTTTCTCAAAAGTAAGTATAATGTTTAGTTCAAAAGCATTTCTGCTTCTGAATAGAAATCCTATGTAATGGTATAAAAATAACAATCAAAAATGAAGAACGGCTCATTGTCAGTTGCTTGATGTAGCGGCGACTTGCAGGTTCGCGAGAATATACAAGAATTGCTACGTTGTACATTCTCACGGTTAATTGACTTTTATTGGCGTTACGTCATCCGAATGTATACGGAAATGCGATCGCTGCTTATTTCTCGGTCTTAAGGTTTCTAAGGATTTCACGGGCCCGGAGCCCGTGCTCGTTTCCCGGGAGAAAAACGGAACGATAAAGTGTCTTCACGACCATTTTGGTGGCGCGCGCGGGTGGCAATTGTTTGGGTATAAAGTATACGCTCTCTTTTCTAGTGTCTCCGGTGATTGCCGGGGGTGCCGAAGTACCCCAGGCGACGATGACGACGGCAACGACAGGCGATGGGTGAGTGGGTGGGTGGCCCTCGTGTGTGCGGTATGGTGTGCGTGTGGCTCTTCGAGCGGCACCAGGATCTTCCAATGAAATCGCAGCGCATATATACATCGGGTGGTACGACCCGGCGCAGACGCGTTAGACAAGCCGAACCGGGCGGGAGAGGGTGCGTACTTCCACCCTCTCGACTTGGTGTGGCGGTGCCGTCGCCGTCGCTGCCGCTGCCGCCGCCGCCGCGGCCGGGGTGTGAAAATCAGGAGCGCGAGCTGCGGAGGAGCGAGATGAGGTTGGCGGGGAGTACCGACGGTGAGTGAGAAACTGAAACACCCTCCGGGGTCCAGTGGACTGTGGGAGTAGGCGAGGGACGTGGGTAGGAAAGGGGGTAGTGGGAGCGGGAAGAGGGAGGATGAGGACGCGGGGGATGGTTGGCGGCCGCTCGAGTGAGAGGGAGAGATTGCCGCCATTTTACAGTGGCGCGGATCTGCATAACGATCAGAGACTGTCGTGTTTATCAAAGCTTTTCTCCGCCATCTGCATAATTTTCTGCCGCGCCGGGGATGGCGAGAAGGGGCGGCTGGATGGGAGGGAGCGAGAACGGCGCGACGGGATAGAGAGGTGGCGCGAGGGGGGAGAACGGGGGGGTGGACACTCTTACTCTCCATTCTCGACTGCATTTTATGTGCACGACTTATGAAACTTTAACGCCCTTACGAATAAATTACGCGGGTAAGCACCAACCGCTGCACCAACCCCCCTCCCTTCCCCCGCGTCCCCCCTTCTCTCCCCGAACGCGTGATTGAGCCATTTGCATTCGAAGCGAAAACAGAGTTAGTAAAAAAAATATATACTCGGCCTTAAATGTAGGAACTATCTTTATGTAAAGCTTTGATCTGGTTTTAGCGACCTGATAAAACTAACGTAGGAACGGTTTTTATTCATCGCGCGTTGTCTCAGAAAAAGTACAGAGCAAAGTACAAATTTTCCTTAATCTTCACAGTTTACATCTTGGGAAATATATTTTCAGTCGAAAGAAATAAATATCTCAAAATTATCAATAAGCTAAAATATATTATTACGTTTAACGTGAGAATAATCTTAACAAATTAAAAAGATATATCTGATTTCAACGCACCTTTGAATGAAGTGGTTAGGCAAAATTTAACTTATCTGAATCTTTTTTATCAAGTATCAAAAACATGAAAATCGATCTTTGTCGAAAATAAGCCGTCAGTCGAGGACATATGCGTCACGGCATCACGGACGAATTCCCAGAGCAGCCGTTGAGGAAGAAAAATATTTAGTGACAGTCCCCACATACCGAAGGGGTGGGGTACCCGTTATTAGGGCTCTTATTAGCCCAGCATATGGACCAGAAGGGCGACTTCCGATAGCGATCGCGCCAGTTCGGCCCTCTTAGCGATCGCAGATATATACAAGCAGCAGTTTACAGTAACAGGTCCTATTTCAAGGGATTACAGATAGTCGCGTAATCTGCATCGGCCATCTTCCGCCTTTCGATCCGGTCGGGAGAGAAATGCAAATGCGCGCTCCTTTCCGACCGCAAGGGACGACAGGAGAAAAAAAAATGAAATAAAACCGCGACGAGAGAGTAACGTTACACTTCATCCCCCTGGTGGTGTATCGTTTCGTATATTCCGAGATCCGTCGATCGCGACGATAAAACATACTTGATATTTCATAACGTCATCGGGCAATACGAGTCACTTGCATTGCAAGCCGGTGCGTCATATTTTGGATGAATCACTTCGTTAACCGGCAATAGCTCTTGTAATTTTTACTTTGACAGTTAAAAAGAAAAAAGGTCCTTCGTATAATAAAGATTTTTGGAACCTCTATTTTTGTAATCCTGCATTTTTATCCACTATAAAAGATAAACACATTTTATGATAGATAAAAATAATATCTTAAGTAGTACATAATGTCACTTTATATCGAAGAGAATGAAACAAAAACATTTTGTTATATTTATTTAGAATTTTATGATTTTATTGAAGCCCATAAAGACAGTTACTTTACTTTGTAATGTTTGATTATTCACTCTGTGTATCCTACTTTTATATCGACAAAAGGGAAGCTGGAAATAGAAGCTTGACCGGTTTATCGAACGAAAAGGTGTCAAGGCCCCTAATACGCACATAATGGCGTGAACAAATTCAAATTAAACCACTAGGGTGTTTATCGGCGAACCCGAACGAACGGAACGGTCGAACGGTTACCGCGTTAGTTCACCTGATTTGGAGGCTTAATGAGCCCGTTGACACTTTGATGCAGGGCGTACCCCGCGTACCGCGTGTCGCCGGGGAATTGCCAGCTCAATAATTCAGAGCCGGCCGTAATGGAACTTGTCCGCGGGACTCGATCTATCATAGGAAATTGCACGGAGCCCTTTTACCGGCGCTCATAAGAAACATACATATTAGAGGAATAACGGCCAGCTCGCTCGCCTCGCTTGCTCGTAACCCGCTCGTCTGTCGTTTCGCCTTCCGAGAATTGATTAGATCCCGGAAATCAAACGAACTAACGTGTGGGTGCATTCGCGCGCGCCCGCGCTCGCATGGGTGTGTACGTAAGCCCAAAGAACGGTTTTCTGCGAAAAACGTAATATCGATGAAAAATACAACGTGTATCGTTGATACACTTGCAGTATAACGTGATACGCCCTCGCAAATCATGACGCGCATATAATACACCTAACATTTCGTCTAAAGTGAAGTCTATCTGAAATTAAATGAAAAATAAGAAAGTTGCATATTTCCAAGTTAATTTCTACAAATCCTTAGATTTCCAGACGCACATATCATTCGAGAACAACGCATCTTGAAAAAATCTTCTTCTGTAGCTTTTTGCTACGAATAAATCGAATCGGAATTGACGAAAGCGTCCGCATGTGAAAAGACGTGGTGCGAAGCCGGAGCGCTTCTCTCTGTAGCGCGCTCCATCTCGACCGAAGCCGAAGTCGACCAGACTTTAGCGACACACCTCTCCCGCCCGTCGACAGCGCGAAATGCCTCGGCATCAAAAGCAAAGCTCAGAGGCAATCATGAGCTTTCGAATGCAAAACAGCAGCTTTCGCCTAGCGGCACTCGGCACTTTTACATTTAAATGTAAACTTGCTGAGTGCGCGCCGCAGAGCCGCCTCGCCGTATCCTCCTTCCCCTTCTGGGGCAGCTTCCAACCCCTTTCCGCTCTCTTCTATCGCCCTCTCCCCTTCCTCCGCTCTCACCGTCTCTCTTTCTCTCTCGTTTCCTCTATCCTCCTCCCAGCCGAGGACGTAGGCGATATGGCGGAGGCGCCTGGATTTAATATTTTACACCTCAAATGTTCGGCGCGCGCGCGAGAAATGCAAAACAGCCCGACAGCCACCCTTCTATTCCCTTTCCCCCCGCGCGTTCTCGTTCCCATCCCCCCGCGCGGCATAGCCATCCACAACGACTCCCCCTTTCAGCACGGATTGGATTTAAAACGCGCTAATTTGTCGAGCACGACACGACCCACGCTTACAGACTCTTACGTGTGGCCCCGCGTGGGTTTCGCGCGCGCCACACGAACGCGTGCATGCGCGCGGCGCGACGCGGCGCGGCGCGGCAGCGCGGGCGCGGGCGTGTGTAGATGGGCCACAGTGGGCCGCATCTAAATTTAAAATCTGCTTTGCATAATGCCCGACCCCGTCGCTGCGCCCGTCGTCGACCCCGGGACCGCCTAATTGCGGGCTCGTTCGAGCCTCGTGTCCCTTCGACACCTACGGCGGCAGCCGTTCCCGAAAAACCGGCTCCTTCCGCCTCCGCCCCCCCCCTCCCCTCCGGCTCACTTCCGTCGCTTTGAATCGCCAGGCGAGATAACGCCAGTGTCTTTCTGTCTTTTACGTGGTATAATCGATACGTGCCCCTCCGCGAGGGGCGAAAACTCGAGCGTTAAGTAAGTGACCGATGTGCTTACTTAACACCCAGATTCTTGTAAGTTTCAGTTTGTTCTGCAAGTGTGCGTAGCATATTTGACTGCATTGATCTTTTCTTGGTGCTTTCTGTGAGCGATTGCTTTGTCTAACAAAAACTAAAATGGAATTGTGATTTAATTAATTGCTAATAAATGTTAATATCGCTATTTTGAATTGTTACAACTTATGATACAATGCGTGATGGAAATCATTCTATTGCGTCTCGAGAACTATTAGACTACTGGCTGCGCCAATTGCGGAATAAACAAGGCGCTATTAGAAGCGTTTCGATAACAGAGTCTTTACATCAAATTGATGGCAAACATTTCTGGCCTGGTGTTCATTGCGATTCAATTCGCACGCACGCGCACTCGGGCGATCGCGTGAAAGCCTGGTAGCGATTTTTACGCTAATTTCCAGCATAGCATCGCGCGTAATGGCAATGCGCCATTGAATGGTAATTAAAATTGCTCGCTGAATATTCAGAGCGACCGCTTTAAAGGTGAATTTGCCGTCGGACACGGTACGCCGCCCCATAATTTACATCCATATAAGTGCGTCATTGGCGCGCGATATTGCGCGGCCAATTGCCAACAATTACCAATTACCAATTACGTAGCGCGGTAACGAGGCGGAGCGCGTGCAATTGCTCAAACTGCCGCAAACCGGCGTACGTGCGAGAACGTCGATGCCTCCTTTGCTCCTCGAGAGGCCGGAAGTCGATCGAAGGAAACTCATTTCGAACAGTTCTTTCCTGCCCGGAGGATAACGATTGCGGCAATTTGGTCCGACGTTGCAACGCAATCTAAACTGATACATCGAGTACGTATTATACGCCGATACGTCGTAGATCAAGATACAGTATTTCCTCGTAATTGAACGCAAAGAAAGAACTTGTTTCTCCTTTACGGAACGGCGTAGCGTATCATTTTCAAGTGATTACGGCGAGTTGAAGCCAAATATTTGCTTCTACATTTGTTCGCGATTTTATGAACGGTAAAACGGTAGATGTGTTTGATATTAGTTCTTCGAAGCAATTGACAATTTTTATTTCCTGGCGCGACGCGGAAATTTAGCTTCATTCAATGTAAATAAGTTGATAATCTTACCGAGCAATTCCGGCAAACTTACTGATCTTTAATATTATTGACCGAATACGTTGACTGCGTTATCTGAAGATTAATGCTGATTACTTTGACGATCCAATTAAACTATCGTTGTTATCAAATCATTGCAAACCTTTTCATTCCAGTCATAAAATACTTAGTATTGCTAATGCTCGGAAAAATTTCAAGATAATGAATATATACTCTGCTCCAAAATTAAACTCAAGAAAATATATTTAAAAAAATATTTGTTTTTCAAATCTTTACTACGCTTTAATTTGTTGCTTGATTTCTAATTAATAGAAATTTGATCAAAATACAGTTAATAAATATACACGGTCAACAATAATTTTTGCACACGCCCGTAAGATTTTCATCCCTCTGTGGGGGACGCGTGTCCGGATGTGATCATTGTGTCCTGCTGTCCAAGGAAAAGTTCGTCACGGCGGTCACGACCGAGGTCATTCCGCGATGTGCTTAATGTACTATTAAACGCAGCCATTGTGTCGGCGGCCGTCCATCGCGCTCACAAATTTACTTCCGCCGCACCCCCTCCGCCCCTTCCACATTCGTCCTGTAGGTCCGTTCTTATACATACGGCCTTGAAGGACAAAGATAAAGAAAATGAGCACGTGCCATCCTCATTCCAACGATGGAGATACACCCGAGATTCTCCCCACCCCGTGTTCACCAAACTTCCGGTCATCAGTCCGCGTTTTCGAATTTCCATTCACGGGGGAATGGGGAAAAAATCGTATATCTCGCGGGACAGAGGCGGCATTCATATGCTAAGGCGTTTGGCTGAAATCTCTGGACGGTCCTTGCAGAACGAACTTTTCGACACGGGACTCGCGCAATTTTATTTTATTTCGTAAACTAAAATTTTCCCTACTTCTTTTGCGGAATTTATTTATGGATTATTCTTATATTTATCGATATTAAATGTCAGATTTATGTTTTTGTATTCTTAATTGTTCTTGTAACTTAATGTTATGTTGCTTAATGCAATGTTAAAAATGCGCAGAAAAACCGATAAGAAAAGATTTCTCTATCAGTAATGTCATAACAGTTCCAACGTCTAACAAAAATTTTATCTTAATTCTTACCAGTAGAATGGCATTCTGGTGCACGAGAGAAATTACTATAATATAATCAGAATTCAAAATATAGTGAAATTTTTCTTTACTGTATCTACTTGTAAACATGGTATTTCGGTGTGTGTCGAAGATTTTTGCTTTTTGATGAAATAAAAATCGCTAACAGCCGAAATTAACAAAATTATTAAGAAAGTTGCCAGTAAGAATGATATATCTCTCTCCCAAAACACAGAACGATGATGATCCAATGTTAAACGCATTAACAAACCAGAAATTACCGGAAATTATGTATTATAGACAGAGTATATCCTGACAATTAAACGTTGACAAATTTTTGATTTCCCAAAAATTCAAGAAACCTGACACATTCTTTAATGAAAAGAACTACCCCCCCCCCCAGCTGTATAAGTCGCATATAGTAATAGCCAGATGAAAGTCCAATGTAATGTTGCAATTTTTATTTTGCCGTAAGTTATTGAATCTTGCAAATTTCTCGAAGTCGTTCAGCGGACAATCACTGAATAGAGGCAAAGCGGAGAACGCTAATGTAGCATCGCAAATGCTGCAATTACCGAGTCGATGATGAATCGACTTTCATAAGCGGGAAAAGATGAGCATTGCCGAAGGAAATAGAGATTTGCACACGGAAGTTTGTTCAACGGAAGTTTATCCGTTAAAACGTATTATCATTAGCTATTTGGTAATAACGTAAGCCTTTTACAACGTTATTATAGCAATATTAATTTTTTTATAATCTCTAATTGTGTAAATTATATGAAATCATTTTCGACAATCTTTAATTTAGTTGATTAACTGATTGACTTATTCCGTATAAAAATTAACAATAAAATTTTTTATTTTTGTAAAATATAATCGTTTAAATATTTTGCATAATTTAGACTTGTTTCTGCGCGCGATCGCTATACGATCGACAGCCTTCGGTTTACATCAAGCATCGTGTTATCGATTCAAGACGCGAATACACAGTTTCCTCTCGTTCGTCTATAAATTAGTAATCTCGGCTCAGCGTTACGAATATCAATTTAGTGGCGAGCGACGCGCGATAAAACTGAAATAAGGGAGAGCCGGACGGTACGTCCGCGATGGCGCATCGAGGAGAGTGCATACCTCTTGCCACCGTTACTGGCAGTTTCCTGCGATAACCCCAGCATTATTCTCATCGTCCCCGGCGTACGGGACGAGGGGGGAGGGAAGGATTCACAATAGTCCACAATGACTGGGCCAACATTACGAATTAGGCTCGGTTACGCGTTTATTGCCGATTCCGGTCCGGGCCAGCGGCGTCGGTGCGTCCTTCCCCGCCGACGTCGTGGCGAATCGACGGCCGGGCGTCGCGCCGCCCGGCACCGACGCCACTGCCGAGACGAGAAGTATTAGCATTGGTTAGCTTTATGGGGCGTTCAGTTCCGCCGTTCTCTCTCGGCTCTGACTCCGCGGCCCTCACTCGTTCGCGAGAGCGAGATGGAAGAAGGGAGAGAAAGAGAGAGAGAGAGAGAGAGAGAGCCGCCACGGTGCACAGATCAATAAAATCTGTCTGTCTAGAAAAGTAATGCCAAATCGGCTCTTCGCTCTCCCGGCACGTATAAATGCCACAAAGAAAGCGGAACAACGAGCGATGGTTTAAATTTTGTCGATAAAACGCCGATTTCAACGCGGAATTTTTGCCGCCCATTCCGGAAATTCCGGATATAATTTATACCTCGTTTGAAAAAATATTTTATCGAAAAAGAGGAGAAAGGAATTAAGTGTACCTATATATTCTGAGAAAAATCTCCTTGAATGAACAGAGAACGCGGCAAAATATAAAAATATGATTAATTATAAACAAAATAATAATATTTAGGCCCAAATAATATTTATGCCCAAAATAACAGAAAATTAATCGCTATCGAATTAAGGTAACGAACGAATATTGTGGAACTGCGAACCTTACCGGATGCGTGTGTTTTTGCAAGATTATTGATGCTCTTTTTTCTTTAATTCTCCCTCTCTCTCTCTCTCTCTCCTCGCTCTCTCGTTATAGTGACTGGCGAGAGTCCGAGAGGGTGGAAATTGGGGCGCGGTAATTATTAATCAATTTCCGTATTAATTGTTTTCTGGGCGGCGGGCTTAAGTGGTATGTTGTGTTCTGGTTCTTGGCAAGCTCTGCCCCGTAACCAGCTAAAGTGTCATGCGAGAAGATTAATTACGTAGCGGCTACGTTTTATGTGTGTCATACGAGCGGGTACTCTCTTCTTCGGCCGCTCGATACGACTCGAAGTAGGCGAGGTCACGTAAAATCCGTTTTGAAGGAAAATCGCCCAGGAAGGACGGTGAAGTTTCGAGATGTAGAAATGTTACGGGATGCAGAAAGATTCTGGAATGTGGCAACTCCAGATCAGAATTAATATCAGTCATAATCACAATAAATATTATGCAATATGAATATTAATCATCCATTACGTTTTTATAATTAAATTACATTTTCTAGCACGTTTAATCCATTTGCGCATTTAATGCCGCTAATTGTGAATAAACCTTTTAAAACAATGTTTCATTGCAATATTAAAACGAGCAATTGATATTTGCAATTAATACTTTCTATTGTAGTTACATGATGCAATGCTATATATGATATTTCTCTGAACGGGAAGATGCTGACTAATTATAACTCGAAATAAAAAGATAAAGGGTTGCAATACTTTTAGCGACTAAGCATGAATCCCGTAAGACGAAGGTCTCATTAAGCTTTCTGCGCAGGGCAAACATTTTATTCAAACAGACATGACTCGCTGATCGTACTCAACAACCGTCCGCGGCTCCCTTCGTTGCGCAGAGGGAGGGGGGGGGGATGAATAAAAAAAAGGGGTACACGAAAATAAAAGAGATCCGCGGGAATGAGATTTCGCCGGTACTCCCGTTCCCGAGCCACGAAAGAGCCAAGTTAGTTTTATTTTACAATCCATCGGCTGCCGCGACACGCAGGGGTGGGCTCCGGTCCTTCATCGGTAGCGCGGTTGAGCGGGGACGAAGGGGGAAAGAGAGATCGAGAGAGAGGCGGAAGGAAAGAGAAGGAGAGAGACGGAGGAATCCTTCAGGATGGTTGGACGGGCGTCGCGACGGGGGTGGAACGGCTGTCAACTAGTGTTTTAAAAGTTTGCGACAGCCTACAAATTGACTCGCTCAGTTCTTTTTAAAAGCAGCGGCAACCAACCACGTCGCGCAACCCGCTTTCCGTCTGTCCCCGGCGCCAGGACCGTGTCGACGACTGAAAAATCCAGAAGTATTACTCCACGTCACGGCGGAGAGATGATTTAACAAAATATCAAACGCAGATTGTTTAATAAAAAACATTAGTTTTTCTCTCGTCTTACACTTAATCGTTACTTGCTTTAGTTTACTTCCTTCAGCAACAGAAAATAAATACGTTTGATAAGTTTTGTTGGCAAAAAATTTGTTTCTCATAAATTCCTACAAATAAGATTACAAACATAAAAATAGAAATGTTCTTTATTGACAGCTTATGACTAAATATAATAGTGAATATAATAATTAACAAAGCTAGTCCTCTTGTATATAAATGTTTCAGTTGAAATCAATCAAGATTTAAACAATTATCTATTTCTAGAGCCGAAAATAAAAAGATCAACTTATTAAACAAAATTTTAAATTTCACATTTACTTTTGAAATAACATAAGATTCAATAAAATAAAAGAGAGATTGACCTCATTTCCAATATATGTATCATATAGATGTTACATATATGTGCTATTATTAGAGTATACCTCCTTGCAAACATAGATGTATATGTTATATGAAATCGATACGACAAAATATCTCCAATAAATTGTATCGAGAGCTTTTCTCTATCATCTATTGTACACTCGATCACCATTCTCAAGAGTATTGCGAAAAGTTGCGGCCATTCTCGGACAAATCGACCTCTATCCAAAGAGACGGTCGGATCCTGTATAGCGAATATGCTCGCGTGCAATCCGAATCCAGGAAGTTTAAAAGTATTTCGACGTAAAACGTGGCCATTTCTCATATTTTCTATGCAAGCACGCTCCGCCGGGGGCGCATTTGATACACTCTATTAGTCGCATCTCCTGACTGATTTATGAAGTTACTCTCCGCATTATTATACATTTTCCCCGTTTCCGAAACCGGGATTTACCGTAGTGAAGTTTAGTGACTCGCGTACGTTCCATTAGGCAAGGAAGATCAATAGGGTATTCCGCCGGCTTAACGTCTAAATTCTCAGAAATACGCACGCCACGATGTAGCGCACGAATAAATGCATTAAGATCAATAATCTTGACTGACTAATCAAATATTTTTGGAATAAAAATTTTAACATGCCTTATTTGGAATTTAGAGTGCTTCAAACATTTCGTTAGATTCAATTTCACATTCAAGAATAAAGACACATTCATCAATGTGTCTTTGCTCTTTATTAAAATTTTGCCTTATTGATATTTTTCACGCACGCGTTGCAATAAACTTTACTATACAATATTATAAGAGGACTATTTATGTTACCGATAATAAATTGCTAAATTAAACGTGTAAAAATTATATTAACGAAATAATATAATCTTATGACAATCTCATAGAAAAATGTTCATCGCGCAGTTTAAACACGAGAGATGTTTATAAGTAGATATTTATTACAAAATATATGAGCTAGTTCATATTTAGTAAATAAATATACTATATATATAGCGCATGAGTCTTAAGTTAGGATGGCAAATAATGGAATATTAAGAAAGAAATTTCTCAGTCTTCCTCTCACATTGTTCTGTAAATATTATCCTCCTGTAAGTTCTGGCAACAGTTCGCCTCAGGCGGCAAGTCTATCAGGATCGTTTCAGAGTTAGCCATGCTTCCTCATGGACTTCCTGCTATTTAGGCAGAATCGTCGACGGACGCGGTGATTCGAACATCGAAAAATTTTGCGAGAGGAAGGACGGTGACTTTAGATCGCTACTCGTGGGCGTTATTGCTAATTCAAAATCCAACATGCTCGGTTCGCAATTCGCAATTCGATTCCGCTCGTTGTACCATTGATTTCGAGCTGATTCCACAACCATCCAGAAATACACGCTCAAAACTGTAATTGTCAAGTGTAATTATTGCCTCTCTACACTCTAAATCTTGCATACCAAGAATGTACCATACTTTTTTATAGTTTAGTAAAATCAATTTATCTTTACAAAAGATTTAGTAACAGATCATTATATATTGCAACTCTTAGATTAATAACGTTAAATACTCTTTTTATTAAACGCTTCCTACGAGATTTCTTTTAAAGTAAAGTTACTTTGATATTAATCGAAAAGGATATGTCTTTTTATCTATAATGCATACGACACATCAAACAACTAATTTTATAATTTTTATTTTAAGGACAAATTAGATTAACAGCGACTTGCTCGCATTTAATTGCAAGCATATATTGTAATTCGCAGAGATAATTCAGGATATGTTTATATTTAGAAGTCAGTGATTGGAATGCATTGAAGAATAATAATTTATTTCTATAAAAGTGTTTTTCTGCAAAGGATACGCTACGGTGATTCGTTCATGAAAGGAGGAGGATGTGCTAACTTGGCACGAGACGCTACCGCATCTCTTGATTTACGTTGAATCACAAAAACAGATTAGAAACATATACTTACTCAAATAGACGCTGCATACCGTAGTGTACCACAAATATAAGGTAGACTGTTGGTCATGTATTATATGATTAGATAGCGACACAGTCTGATCTATCACGCTAATCATTTGCAAATACATCCAAGGCACGGCGCTGGTGTGTCTCTTCTGTGAACGTACGCGGAAGTTAACGCGGTCGTTAGCGAGTTGAGAGACAAGGCTGTTACGTGCCCGAAATACATCTCGCGGATAAAGAAGGTTTGACGAATTTGTATTCGATCGGCGGTGTCACTGCGACCTTTACCGTAAGAAAATAACAAAAACCATGCACTTCGATCGCGAGCAGAGTATTGTAATACAAGATTTCTATACTTTGCTGCTAGATATATTGCGAAGAAAGAAATTCAAAGGAATTCGCAAAATTACTAACACTTATAATAATTTAATAATTTTTCAAATTAACTCAAGTTAATCAAATTAATATAAAGATGAAAGATGAAATGTGGTAAACTAAACCAACTTTTCCCTTTCATTCGACCGTTTGCTTCTTTATCCACGTGACGTTACAAACTAAATAGTTCAGATATATGTATATTTAAAATCTATTAGATTATGTAGTTATTTAAAAATAATTACATAAAGTAGTTATTTAAAAATAACTACATAATTTTCTTTTAAACACTCACCGATAGCGATCCTATAGTGAGATATCCGCTGGCCACCAGAAACGAGACGGCATATATGAGGAAACATATCAAGGCGGCTTGCGCTGAAATGTACAACGTTACGTACGTTATACCGTCCGTTTACAGTAATAATTCGCGCAATAAGTGTGATCGAGCCTTACCTTTTTTCTGGAGCTGCGTGTATCTCTGTATTGCCTGCATCCAATTCAATCCCAGTATAGCCCAAGTCTTGACGGATTCGAAAAAGTCGTCATCACTGTCCCTTGAGAAGAAGCTGCTTACCAACACGTTTATTAATAAAATTGAAGTAGACTGGAAAAAGAATTAACAAATAAATAAAACTGAATATCTACAAATAAATATAAAAATAAATTAATGTAGCGATCGATACAAATTTTCAAAACGGCATGTGTATCTGAAAATATTTGATCAACTATTTATGGATTACTCCTATAATCTACTATATTTTGCTTATTTTTTAATAAAATAATTGATTCAATATGAATCACGAAAAAATATCTAACATAAAAGTAATTTATCTTAAAATAATAACTTTACGCCTAGACTCCAGATTTAAAATGACGTAGAAAATATGCATGATCATTTATTTGATTTTGAATTCAACAATAATATCGCTATTGACAGCCTCGGCACCGGAAACATGATGTGTACGTGCTCACATCAAAGGAAATCGCAAAACATACAGGTCTTATATTCCCCATTGGACATATTTGTGTGTAATTATTATAATAATGTGTTGTTATTATAAACATAAACACTCGTGTTTTTCGATGTCACGTCTACCGCGCATTTCTTTGACACGATTGCAACACATTCGATATCTATCAATTAATGTAACGCGCGAATCAGACGGTTCCTCGAATGAAAAGAATTCGGAGTAGAACGGATGAAACTGCACTTACCATCGTGTATGCCCCAATTATCCTCGTCGCGAACGACACGCCGATGCAACATAAGCTACGGCTCGTCGCCATGACGAAATGAACTTTTCGTCTGATCGCTTTGCCTCACGGACGCAAAATGAAGCCCGCGGTCTCACCGGCGTCACTTTTCGTGTTACCTTGCCAGACGACACTTGTACGATACGTTGTAAAAAATGTAAACACACATGGACGGAGGTAAATAGACGTTTAGAGTGACAATCTCCAAAATTAATCTCGCGCACACCGTTGTACCGCGCGGCCGAGACCCCACGTAACAATTGCAGAACCTGTTAACGAATAATTAACGCTCCGTTCCGTCCGTCGAATAATGTGACGACTGTCGGGCAGGAGTCTGACTTCAACAGGCGCCACGGAAGAACAGAATCGTTTCGTATTGTACGACTGTCGCAGCGACAATGTTGCCATAGCTGTTTCAAACTCGAAGAGACGCGTTTATTGATACACGGTTGTAATCATGATAATCAAACACGTCAGCGTTTTATCGTGTTTCTCAACAGGGTCGTTTCAATTTATCAAGAGAAAAAAACAGTCATATTTATTAAAATACATTTTGTTTAATAATTGATACAAGTCCTGAGATTGATGTACGCGTGAACGCGCGTGCATCAATAATTTTCAGTTATAAAAACTGAATTCTGACTAATCGTTTTTATTACATTATAAAAATTGTATGGATAAGAGAAATATTATATATAATTCCTTAAATTTTTAAATCAATTTTCATTTTATTTTATTCCCAGAACAAATATAAATTTAACATTAAATAAGAAATATATGTATAGTTAGTTTAATATTAACAACAAGTAATAAGCTTTAGTCTTTGAAAAATATAAATTAGTAATAAATTTACACTTATATATTATATTTACTTAATATTAAATTTATATATATATTTATTAATTTTTATTTATTTAAAATAATAATTTCGTAGTTAAAAATTTAATATTTTTCACGTATATATTCATGTATAATACATATTCCTTCACTTATCATATGTTAAAAATATATTAGATACATAGGTATATATATATATATATATATAAATTTAATATTAAGTAAATATAATATGTAAGTGTAAATTTATTACTCATTTATATTTTTCAAAGAATAAAGCTTATTACTTGTTAATATTAAATTAACTATACATATATTTCTTATTTAATAATATTGTATATATATTATACATATAGCAGCTTCTCAATATAAAATTGTATATTAATCGCACACTAATACAATGCATAATTAATATCAATTTTAATAAAATTAAGAAATATATATTTCATACAAACACTTGTCACACACGGAAATTGCTCCGCTCTGAAATGTGCGCATGCGCCAGCACTCGCGCAGTTCGCCACATGTTCCACTGTCCACGTTTCAGAACATGTTGGATGCGTGTTTATAACGTTATCTTATGATTTTTACGCGCCCTTTTTTCCGCGTGTTGTATATATAAGAAGAAAAGTGATTTGTAGTAAACAAGCTTACCAATAACGATTCAAGACATGGACATCTGTTTAAATGTAACGGCGGATCCAGTCACGAGGAAGGTAGGTGCTTGGTTAGATTAGGTTAGGAAGCTCTGTACATTAGGAAACACTCCACATGTGTGCAAAGAATTTGCACAAATTTTATGCAATTGTGTATAGAACAACTGAACAAAAAACGTAAGAGAGATAGATTGGCGAGTAACGTAAAATAAATGTTTGTGCTCAGAACACGCCGAGACGAACCGAGTCTTTCAAAACCTCAATTAAAAGATTAAAGAGTCCTTTCCACAAAGATGCAGTACCAGGTAGCAGGGAGTCAAAGAGACACGCGAACACGCAAGAGATGGGGCACAAGAAAAGAATTAAACAGAAGTCACTATCAGCTATCTTTTCCAGGAAGTTGAATGAAGCAAACACTGCCAGTCGAAACGTACAGCAGCCTCAAGTTCCATCTCAGGGTAAAGGCGTAACAGCGAAAGCTGCAGAGTCAAAAAAAATTGAACAGTTTGATGCAACAAACAAGAAGAATGTGAAATCTGATAAGATTTCTTCTACTGTGACCTCTGATTCTACAAATGAATCAACTGTATCTTTTACAAAAGCAACAAAAGGACATGGTAGAGTGCCATTGGCGAAAAAGAGAGATAACTCAACGGTTCTACCGAAGAGATCAGTTTCTCCTATATTTTCAAGTCAACTAAAAAAACTGAATAAATCAGATATACTAAATTTGACTAAAAAACACGACATTCCTAAAAGTAATTTTAAATCGAGCAAGAAATCCAAAGTAGCTAAGGAGGAGCCACCAGTTTTAAAATCTGACAAGATTCTTCCCACTGTAAACTCTGATTCCACAAATGAACCAACTGTATCTTTTACAAAGGCGACAAAAGAACATGTTGGTAGAACACTATTGGCGAAAAAGAGAGATGAGTCAAAGGGTGAATCGAAGAAATCACTTTCTGACATATTTTCGAGTCAGTCAAAAAATCAGAATGAATCAGATACTCCAAATTTAACTCAAAAAGATGATACTTCTAAAGATAATTTCAAATCAAATAAGAAACACAAAGTAGTGGCTAAGGAATTACCTGTTTCAAAAAACACAAAAGAGACAGATATCTCGAATAAAAAGAAAGAAATAAAACATAAAAAGAAAATTGTAAATAATAAAGAATCAGTCAAAACTTCAAAATTAATGAACAAAGCTAGTGGAAAAATTTTTTCCTTGTTCGGCAATAATCCCGATGTACCAACCATAGGCCAGCGATTTGTAAAACCAGTAAATGAAACAGTTTTTACAGAAATTACTTTCGCACATCTCAATATTCATCCGTTTATGGTTAGTATTTCCATGTAGGTAACATTTGTAGTGAAAATGTTTGTAGCAAAGTAATAATTTATACCTCTTCTCATAGATATCGAATTTAGAGCAAAATATGGGCAAAACTAAAATGACAACAGTTCAACAAAAAGCGATCCCTCAAATATTCTCAATTAAGGATGTTTTAATAAGATCCCAGACAGGATCTGGAAAAACGTTAGCGTATGCTTTACCCATTGTTGAACTGTTACACAAAATTAGGCCAAAATTAAATAGAAATAGCGGTTTATCGGCCCTCGTTGTTGTTCCGACAAGAGAATTGGCCTTGCAGACGTACGAATGTTTTATAAAACTAGTTAAAGTGAGTTCGACAAAATATATATATTTTGCGTACATTAGTATTTATTAGACGTAATTACATTTTAAATAATTTTAGCCTTTTACGTGGATCGTACCAGGCTACATAATTGGTGGAGAAAAGAGGAAAGCAGAAAAAGCTCGGTTACGAAAGGGATGTAATATATTAATCTCTACTCCCGGTAGATTATTAGATCACATCAAGCATACAAAGGCGTTGAGATTAAATGACGTTAAATATTTCGTGTTAGATGAAGCTGATAGAATGCTTGATATGGGATACGAAATGGATATTTCTGGGTAGGTTTTGTACTTTTCTTTATTTTGCAAAAGAATTTTGCGGATTTTTTATAAATTTTATATGTAGATTAATGTTATATATATAGATTAATGCAATTATTATTTCATAATTTATATTAGCTATAAGAAAGTGTAAATCTGAATATAATTATAATAACTAAAAAATTTATTGATAATATATGTTATGCAATTTAGGATAGTAAGTGCTTTGAAAGTATCTTGCTCTAATAATGAATCAGGATACGACGCTATGAAAATATTTAAGCAAAATAGTAAGAAAACAGATAAAGAAATTGAAGAAAATTTAAATGAAGATGATGTGAAATCGAAAATAGAAAAAAATAATACCGATAGTAAGAAACAGAAACAAACAAATCATTCGAGTGACGACAGCGACAACGATCAGGCAGCTAATATCATTCTGTCGAAAAAAAGAAAAAAAAATACAAAGCACTTCGGTATCAATCAAGAAACGAAAGCGGAAAATGTGAAAGTGGAAAACATCGATCAGGATTGTGAAAATCAATTGAGAAGGCAAACAATTTTGTTGTCCGCGACTTTGACACATGCCGTGGAAAAATTGGCGGGTCTCACGATGCACGATCCGATTTTCGTTGACGCGGCTAAAGAGAATTTAGAGGCGAGCGGGGGAGACACTGAGACGATTAACGAAGACCTAATAGTTCCGCAAAGCGTAATTCAGAATTACATAGTCACCCCGCCCAAATTAAGAATGGTCACTCTAAGCGCTTACATCGCCGGGAGATGTCAGGTAGGAAAATCTTCCAGTCTCCAATTTCTTACAATCAGAAACAATGCAACGTTGTTGTGTCGACTTACGATTTGTGCGCAAGTAGAATTTTTCTTTTTTTTTCTCTTTAGACTTCTGGGCAGCATAAAATGCTGATTTTTATGGCCACACAAGACATGGTAGATTATCACACCGAAATATTGTCTTCTGTCCTTACGAAACCAGTAGACGACGATGACGAGGACTCCGATCCGCTGGTTGACGTAGAATTCTTTAAATTACACGGCAATATGACGCAGAAAGAAAGGACAGAGGTCTTCAGAACTTTCAGTCAAGCGAATAGTGGAGTACTACTGTGCACGGTAAGTCATTTATTTTATTGAAAAGTCAAGTGCTTCGAATGTCTGCGAATACTCTCTAAATCTGAATCAGTGGAAAAGAACTGAAAAAAAATTGATTGCGTCTATCTATAATTTAACTATAATTTCATTAATAACCCATAATTAAATTATTAATATTAATCTATAAATTTTCTTTTATTACCAGTGAAATACTTAGGACTGATGCATTTAATGAATAACCATTGATAATCAGTCACTATGCATTGAGTCAGATTTAGAGAGTACATTGTGGGCACGATTAAATTTTTATTTCTTTGCACGTTATAAATTTCTTTATTCGCTTACTCTGATACAGTCAAAGAACTGTTTTGCTGGAAGATCTAAAAAATTTTTTTTAATATAGATCTAAAAATAATTTTGTTACAAATTCAAACTATAGTTGCTAAGATATCGAAACGTTTTATAGAAATGCCCATCATTTTTTAGTTGATAGTTTAACAAAATATTTAATAATACATTTTTAGAGCTTTTAGCAAAATCGTCCTTTTCATGTAAATATACATTCCACGTCCTAAAATATTTTACTTGAGAGCTGACATACACTTAAAAAAATTAAATATTATATAAATATAAAAAAAAAATAAGATAAAAGAGAGTGAAAAATTAAGAGAGAACAGCGACGAAAGACTAACAACGAAAGAAAAGCCAGGGATATCTGTCGGCACTCCCTGAGCTGTAAATTACTTCGTGGCTTATTCTTTCAAGAGGGAATTTAATACCTTTGGACCCACGCTGTGTTCGGAGGTTAAAAATTATGCAGGCGCATGAAGCCTTCATAATGAGTATAATTACGATCATTTGTCTGTTCCTCGTATCTGTGCTTTCTTTCGCGAAGCAATTGTTTAGAAACGCGAACATTTTGTGCAACAATATTCCTTTTCTGTTAATAATTACTCTCCTATGAAACGAATCGCGCGTCACTTTTCAATAAAATCCCTAATGGAAAGATATTTCTCATTCGAGTCGTAGTAAACGCAAAATATTCACCTGTTTGCGATACGTCCAAACAGAAGTGCCTGTTCTGCTAATTGCATTCCACGAACGGCATAATTAATCATGACGCGATAATGTTTGCGAAGTAACGGATAACTTTCTTTCTCCCCGCCGCTAATTACATTCGTATTACATCGGCCGAATTAATCTGATGTCGAATAACAGAGCAACTTTCTGATTCGCATTGAACTCTCGGCGACTACTTTAACTGCCGTAATTACCAGTGAAAGCGATCGATTTCGTCATTAGACGCGGGGATAGAGGCTATTTTATTTTCGGCAGCCGAAAATAAAACGACGCCGGGTCCTCGTTTCTTCATCGACCAATTTAGATTTTTTTAACGTGAAATACTGTTGTGGCGCTTTCACGTGTCTGAAAGTATCGCGTATGTCGGAAGAACGCGTGCAAAAGAAGAAAAAAAAAGAGAAAAAAATATTAAATTGCGGCAGGATTTGCAAATTGTTGACTTCACGATCGGCGTCACGCAAACGAATGACAGCTTACGCACCGTGAAAATTAATTCTTTTCAGGCGATCTCTGTTTTTCTCTTTCTCTCTCTCGAGTAGAGTCGATGTTCGATTCGAAAATTCCGAAGTCTCGCCGCGGGTTCTCGTTATCCTTTCTACTACCCTCGTTAAGTCCTATACATTGGCGATTAATTGACGACCGCTCTTTCGAATTGCGTCTCAAACTCGTGTCACGATTCGCCCAGTGCAAAGAAGAACAAGATCATAATCTACAAAATTGATTCTGAATATAACGAACATACGTTTCGTCAGACTTTATAGCTTTCTTTTCTCACAACTTTATTCACTCTGGGATTTCGCGTACGCTATAATTTCTCCGGCAAAACAAATTTGAATCGAAAGAAATTACCCGCGTGAATTTAATAATAATACTTGCTGCGATGAAGCGTGGCCATTAACATGTAAAAAGATTAAAATTACGATCGAATATATTTTGTACTTCTGTCGAAGCACGCGTATGTATATGATGGTTACAAATTCGCAGCATTTAACGGCGATATAAACATTGATCAATTTATATATGTATAACATTCTAATTATTGTTCTAGCTAGGAACTAATTTTTTTTTCCTGAATAATGTAATATCTATTTGATATTCTAAATTATTTTTTACATGATTTTTATTTTAGTTGCGTTATGCTAATAAGATTTAACAATCTTCAATGCATAATTCTTCATTATAAGAAATGCTTATATATTTTATTTTTATATTGTTTATTAATCCCGCGAATTATTTTTTAATTTTTAACATTTTTGAAACTCGAATTTAATTAATTTCAAATTTGCTAAATTTGCTTTACTCATTTTGAATACTTAATTATCTAAAAACAGGTGGATTTATCAAAACCATTAAAATATAAAAAGCCAAAGTATTAAAAATACATGAATAATTGCGCTGCTAAGAACATGCCATGCATTTACTAAAGTTGTTTATGAATCGATGAATCCCGGTCGTGCGAAGGTATTGATGTGATGTTGCCAACGTTGGTAAAAGCACGAGAAGGAAAAGGAAGAAAGCGGAATAATTTACTGTGTACTTAGAGAGACGTCGGGCATATTTAACTTTTTAATGTTGATTCGGCGGAATGCGCGATGGCAACCGCCCACGTTTTACAGCGTCGCTACCACGTAGGTTTTACGGGCCGCGTTATTAATTTCCACGTTGAAAAGCCACGAGGGCACCCGCGGCCGGAATGTTCCGCGGCTCTCAGCGGTGGTGGATCCGGATCCACGATGTGATCTATGGCCCGAGTGAGATGTTTTGAGCGGGCGATCCGTTCTCGATCCCGCGGCTTGCGCGTTCTCCGGTCCCTTTCTTAAACGATCGTTTGTCTTAATCGCCGCCATCGATCGCTCTTCAGCGCTCTGCTCTCTTTACGTATGTTGAAACCGGTGGCAGGTGGTCGTGCTTGTATCGTTTTAATGTGCCAAGTGCACTTGCTCTGATTACGAGCGCCGTGATTACAGACTTACGTTAGAGAAATATTCTTTGGCAAAGTCAATTCAAAATGATAATTTAAACCGTGATAATATTAGTTAACGTTAAACATTAAAAAGCTAAAGTTATTTTTATATTATTTATTTTCTACATAATAAACAATCTGGGATTATTCGTGAAAGCTATGTAAATCACTTGATGTGCTTTTGTAACTCTTTTTAGCTTTGTGGATATTATGTTGTACAAAATTTCATATCGCAAACATTAACTTCTTCTTTCGTTTTATTTCTTTTTCTCCTTTTGCTCTCATTAATTATTCTTAATCGCACGAATTAAAATAGCTAAAAGAAAAAATTAAAATTGCTTTATCGATCATCAAGCGATAAGAGGTAACGGAATCACGGGGCGAGCTCAAGAGGATTCGGCCCGATCAACATTTATTTCGATTGGGCCGGGGAGGTTCTCTTCTCGTATTCCTTCACGCTGGCGCCCGGCTCGCGCCGTCGTCGACGTATGTTGAATTAATAGCAGGAAAAGATGTAATAAGAATACACGGATACACATCCGTATCGTGCCGCGAAAGAATTCCGGGGTGCCGCGACGCCCCCCACTGGTGGTCTGGGATTAGTCCCCGGGGCCCGTCAAGCGGAGAGACCCGGTGGAAGGCTCTCGCCGCGGTAAATCATCGACTAGCCGAACGTAGGAAATCAGGGCCGTGCTCAAACGTTCGCCGTTGGGGTCTCGCAGCGGGCGCCCGCTGCCAGCCGCGCGCATTCACGTCGCCACAAAACGAGAAATCGCCGCGGTTTGTAAGACATTTGTACCAGCAGGTCGCAGACTCGCCGTTGCCGCTCTTGTTCGTGGAACGAGCCACTTCTCGTATAGAGTTGGAGCGCGATAACTACCGAGAACATTGTTCCGGACAAATTGCGGCGGAATGACGAGGTTTCGGTTCTCATCCGATCGAATTGTTTAATATCAAGTTCGAGATGCTTCGTACCTTCGTCTAGAAAAGATCTAAAGCTACGCCTTTTTTTATAGAATCCGCGTGGAGTAATTTATGAACGGTTGCAATAATCATTGACTAAATAGTGGATTTAAATAGTTTTGTTATTATATTCTTATCTATATTTATAATAACAAAGGCTCGTTGGAAGATATTCGACGTGCAAATCGCCATATGTAAGGTATATTTCTTCTTTTCATTTATCCAGGATGTCGCAGCTCGAGGATTAGATATGCCGAAAGTAGACTGCGTCGTTCAGTATACCGGTCCGATTTCGGCTAGAGATTACGTTCACCGAATCGGTAGAACCGCGCGCGCGGGCTGCTCCGGCACGGCGACAATCTTCCTGACGCCCGCGGAAATCGAGTTCGTGCGGATGCTCGAGTCGAGGCGCATCAGAATCAAGCAGCAGGACATGAACGATGTCCTGAACAAGCTGCTGGGGCCCCTTTCCAGGCACAGCTCCGTGCAGGCAGCGGCTGTCGCCCTCCAAAACGACTTCGAAGATTTAGTGTTGGAGAATCAGCAACTTGGCGCGAACGCGTGTAAAGGTAAGTGCAATATTTTACGATTTGCGCCACATAATACAAAACGTACATACACTTCTTCTTTTGATTTTATAAGCTTATCAATCATTATCGAGATTGAAAACCGGATGTATATTTATAAATTTAACATATTGACTGAAGTTTAATAATAATAAGGCAAACTATCGCATAGTAAATTACTCTGCTACACAAATAGTTACGTAATTCCCTTCCTAAGTTATTAGCATATATATTTGCGCGTATATTTTGTAAGAGGTGCGCGTGCAATAAAAGCTTAAATCTTTGCTTTCGTGAGAGAGGCAAAGTGTTGATGAGGAGTTGCGAAGGATGAGCGAACATCTACTTTGACGCAGTTGGATTGTAACGAAAGCGAGCTGACTTTCAGGGTAGACTAAGCCAATTCCAGCGAGCACCCCACTTGCATATAAAGCAACCCCTACGCGTACACGTTATGGGGCTCTTATTCCGTCTCCCTTCACATTTCGCCTCGTTCGCCACTTGGATATTTACATAGTCTACGGACGAGGAGGGATGATCCTGTTTGCTATGCCACGGTTACTCTATTAGGGTCGTTACGGAGAAGAATTTATTTGCTGCAATAATAAATCCATTATACCCCGGTCTAATACTCGTGAAGTGAAGACATTAGCCCTCTTCACATTCACGATGACTCTTTTTTTCCCCGCAAATCTATTTGCTTTTCCGTATAAATATCGTTAACTTGTTGCTTTCATAAACTACTTCTCGATTACTTTATTCAACGCGCTTATGAATACGGATACGTAAAATCGGATACATAATTCCAAGTTTTTTTTTTTTTCTTATTAAACTTGAGTAACTTTAGTAAAATGTCTGCTTTTTACTGAGACGCAATAACAACAATGTAAACGAATCTCGCTTATCTTGCGAAGATTTACTTTTACGAAAGTGCATTAACGACTGGATGTTACGTCGATTGCCATAACTGCGCGAACGACGAGCATTTCCCAAAAAGGAAATTCGGGACCATTAATCTTTTTAAGAGGTTTTCGAGCTTCGAAATTGTCCCGCATCAGCCGAGGCTTTACACGAAGGTTAGCCACGGTTTTTGAGCGCTTAGCCGCCCCAGATTTGAGTGACGTTACACAGCTAACCACTTGACCGTTCCTCCGCACGTACCGAGTGATTGATAGATTAATTGCTGCCGCCGTTCGTGACCTCGGTATTGCACTTTTCGCATGGAAACCGGGGGAGCGAATCAGAGGTAAGCAGGAAGTGGATAACAAATTAGTTAACATCTCTGGATATATCTATCTGGGACCATTTGCATTTACTGTCTGTCATTCGTTTGTTCTAATATGTGCCTATATCGACAAAGATAATTCAGAATGTTTGGGAAAATCTCTTTTAACAAAGAGGAAAATAATATCTATAAATATTTTTATTATGAAATACTTTTATTTATCTTAAGGATAATAACGTACGCGTTGCGCTTACTGAAATTATATAATTGACTAAGAATAATTTTTTTGATACAAGTAAAAATTATTTTCCCAAAATTATATTTCATATGTTCCAATATTCTTTTCTATTTGCATTTTTATTGCAATTTTATGTAATTATACATCTAATATCAGCTTTACTTTATATTTTACACAATTAGGCTGAAAAAATCAGCTATATTTATATGACAGCGTCGTATATCGGACATAATACAAGGCATAGTGTTGGAATTAAGATCGTAAAAATGTTTCATACAATAAAAGCACAACAATGGCAAATAGTGCAGCACGTGGACGCGTTCTGCGTTCTTCGCGACAATTCCAAAATTTATTTAATTCACAACTGATGCGGAGACCGGTCGGAGAAGTGGAAATCTCGCTAATTCGTAACATTATCACCCCAATAGAGCCGAACAGCCTTCAATAGCAAGTACAGTTCTATAGAACGACCCCCCCGAGCTGCGACCCTCGCCACTAACCTGAGGGATTCATCCCTCACTCCTATCCCATATATACGATTTGAGCCTCGTGTCGGTCGCTCGGCTATATTCCATTCGTCATAATTCTCTGTAAATATTTTTTTTAATATTATAACTTAACAGAAAAATAGCACAATATAGATAATAATCGAATAACAATCGGACCTATTTTATCTCATTTGTTCGATCATCAAATGAATTTATTTGATTTACACTCGAGATAAAAAGTAAATTGAAATATTTGCATTGATGAATCGCATTTGTATGAATTTGAGATGGTCTCGCATGTGTTTTATATTTTTATATCACTTCATCGAGCTTTTAAAACATTTATCTAAAAAAAAGCAATATTTTGCTAATTATTACCGCAACAATCGTGACGCTGCTGAGCCAATCTCACGCACTCGTCGCGAGTTAGATCGAATTCGCTGTATATCGTTCGCGCGCCTTTCACAGAGGGTGGCCGACACAATCCAACCACTGAATGTGACTTCCGCCAAAACCACTTACGCTTTGTGGCGAGAGACTCTTAACAATGCGATACAGGATACAAATACAATAAGACGCAGTTACATCACTTAGGAACAATGCTACCCCACTCTTACATTCCCCCTCCCCCATTCTTCCCGCCGCGCCGGCTTCTCAGTTAGACACCGCCCCCACGTGTGATTTATGTGCTAAATGGAGAAAAACATTTCTCCCTTTTCAACGCTGACACCAAGCCGCAAGAAAGATTCCAGCAGCGTTTCTTATGCGCGGAAGGGAGGAGCCGAGATTGGAAGCAGACGGAAATCAGAACGGAAAATGTTGAGATATAAATCCTGTCGCGAGAGAATTATGAAAATTAGAGATACTTGCAGGGGATTCAAGTGGAACATGTAACTAAATCTATTCAGCCACATATAAATTGCGCCCATTATATTTCAAGAGAAATATAAATGCCGCGATTAGACACAAAGAATACGTCCAAACAGCATTTAATTTATTTGAGAAATTGACAGGTGAAATACACGAGATAATTTTTCCTGTTTCGTATCTCGTTCCACTATTATATAATTATTGACGTAATAGTCATCATTTTACGCGAAATGTCTTTGCTGCTAGAATACAGAAATTTAAGCAATTTGTGACGCTCGGTACGAATAACCGGAGGCCAAATTCGTACCGTTCTATCAGACCGAGAGATTTTTCACACGGAACGCCAGCGGTGTGTGCACATGTCGAGTTCTCTTAGGACCAGAGATCCCCCGGGTTTCTCACCCGTGCGCGCAGGCAAGAGGACGTTAAGAAGGGACGCGAGGGTGACTATTAGCTGCAGCACTTGACTCGACTACCCCCTCCTCACCGCTAATGCCTCTTAATAGCCCGCCACGGGGCGCGCACACACCCCACGGAATCGCGCGGTCCAACCCCCGCAGAACCACCTAATGGAACTGCGATTAATAAGGGCGCACTACATGTAACTGATCATTACATCCGAGAGTTGCACGTGACCTCTTAAACGTAGACGAGATAAGTGTGCTTGATGGTGGCACCTCTCCATTTTATCCGCATTTCAGGACGTTACTCCGTCTTGAGAGACTATACACGAAACATTTAATTGACATTTAATGTTTTACTATTAATTTCAACAGACATTTGCGTAATAATTCATTTAACAATGCCAAAAGTCGGGGTTAATTTGAAACAAAATACACATTTATTTCTCCAAGCGTAATTATTGTACATCACGAGAATAATTGTGCTACATTTTTTATCATACTTAACGTGTCCGTAAATAATCTGATGCATACATCTACAATTAGAACGAATGGATGGGAAGGTAATTGTTTTATTTTACATAAAGAATACATTTTACATCTTTCCCCTCCATATAGCCTACGTCTCCTGGGTGCGTTTCTATTCAAGTTATACGCGCGATATGCGCGAGATATTCAATCGAAAGGAGCTTCATTTGGGTCACTATGCCAAGAGTTTCGCGTTGAGGGATCCGCCGCAACGAATCGGCGGAATCGGCAAGAAGCTACACGAGAAAGAAATCTCGAGACCAAGACACAATAACCGTCTATCGAACAAGCCGTAAGTATCAGTAATTTCCTATCTTTTTTTTTTCTAATTTACGAGACGTGAATGTATTTCGCGGAGCTATATCACCCGGATTAATCTTTACGCTCTGGAATGTACGTATGAAAGTCGCGATCGACACGTTCTCTAAGTCCCGTTTTGTTCCTATCGAGGCGTCACGTATACGCCATGGATACACAACTTCGGAAGCGCGCACTTGGCGTCACGCACAGTTGCGGTAGACAATATGCTCCCATTTTGGGAGAGGACATCACGAATGGTCCGGCTGTTGACCCGCTCAGCTGACGTTTCAGCCGCGCGATCGCGAAGCCCATCGTCTCCGGAGTGACGGTATTAATGACGGATTCACGCGTGGCTTGGCGTGTTAACCGCGGCGCACATCCCCGGCCCTCCACCTCGTCCTCCTCCTCCTCCTCTTCGCCGCCTACCCCCGCGCGCGCATATACAGGCGTAGGGCACGCACACGCCTGTACACGGGATAGCTCGGTGCGGCTCCTGGAGAGGTTGGACGCATCAAAACTGTCGCTCTGTGTCATCCGTCATGTACGACGAACGGGCGGACGTGTGTTCTACGGTGGCCGGCAGCCATAAGCCATACGGCTCTCATCGTGCTCGTCCTCGTTGTGGTCGCCGTTCTCCCCCGGGCCGCGCGCGCGTTCCCTCCATTTCACTCCATCCAAACTCACGTCGTCTCGCTCGCTCGCGACAAATGTGTCTCGTTCCTTCTCTCGCTGCTCTCTGCCTCCTCTATCTTTCTCTCTCCCTCTTTCTATCTCTATCTCACGTTCTATCTTCATGCGGTGTGCATTTCACATGGCACTCTGCTGGCTTCTGCCCTTCTCCAGGCTTCTCCGTCTCTCCTTCTCTCTCTCTCTCTTTCTCCCTCTCTATCTCTCCATTGTTCATAATTATACAATACGGCTATTAAACAGACTGATGCGACCGCCACTTCCGGTCGTGGCTGCGCCATTTACGGAAACCACGGGACGAGCACGAGCCTCTCCCTCCTCTCTTTGCCCCCGTCGTTCCGTCTCGCTCGCGTTCTCGAAATCCTGAAACTGTCACCTACCTGCCCGCTCGCATACTTCTTCCCCCCCGCTCGCGTGTGCCCTCTTGCGTGCCCTGATTTTTTTGACACGAACACTTCCCGCCCTCCATTCATGCATTATTCTGCTTTTAATTTCAGTGAACGTACAATAATTTCTAATATAAACATGAAAAGATATATACTCTACAAGTTCTTCCTGTTTTCATTTTAAATGTGAATTTGTTACAATTGTGATCATATCTAGTTTTATCACAGTTAAATCACAGTTATTTTATCTGTTGTTATGCTTTGATTTACATATATATATATACATATATATATATATATATACACATAAACCGGAGCGCACACACGCACACAAATACTTTTAGTCCATTGCTCCTTTTCACGGCCGCAAACGAGCCAAGTCCAACCACCACGGGCACTGTACTTCGTAATTTCTACGTCCCTTCTGCTTCATGTATCATGTCGTCTACATCACACGAGTACCTCCCGCGTTTTTTACCGAGCTTTATAATTCCTGTGTTCTCCGGCGATCATTTGCCTGCGCTGCCATATTCACGTTCTCTGTTTCTCTCTTTCTCTCTCTTTCCTTCCACATCGTCTCCTCTATGTGCCCTTTTTTTCGCGTTACGCGCGGCGAATCTTTTTCCCCGAGACCGGCATTACGCATTAACGTGTTTAATGCGATTTGAATGGGCGTGCTTTGGGTGAGCACGACGGGCAACCGACTGGTGCCCTCCGCACGGGGAGAGAACGAGTCAGTTTTAATGGGTGAAAGGCGGGCACTGAGCTGACGGTCCAATGGATCGAGAGACGACCACGGTATACGCCTCTGTGGGTGCGATTACCTGTACGTTTGTGTGCGTATCTTAGTCCAAGTGCGTTTGTATGTATGCACTCGTGTGCTTGACGCGGTTTCACGTCGTCCTCCTTGCAGTCCACTGCAAGGACCGTTGTAAAATCGGCGAAAATTTTCATGATTTCGTATATCGATATATGAAACGATCAATGTCATTCTGAAACTGAGAGAGATAAAATATATAATCAATATTTTATATTTACATCTTTTTTTCTATTTTTAGTTTATAGAATTTGATTGAGTACTTATACTTGTATCTAGTTCCGGAAACAGCTTTATTTAAATTAATCGAACTAAATTTCCTAAGTTACTTTATTTATATATGTTGTTTGTATATATTTTTTTTTATTAAATAAATAGATATGATATGATGCGATATATTTTAAATTAACTTTATATTTTTTTCTTATACATAATATATTACTTGATATATGTGTAATCTGTAGTTAAAAATTGTAGTTAAAAATATCGTGTCAAGATCACTACTGCAAAGTTAATGGCAAAACTTACATGTGAATTATCGGGTTAAACGGGAGCTGCCATTGTAGACCATAAAGCATGATAACGCGCACTTCGTGCGTGACGCGCAGCGGTGGACAAAAACGTAGTGGCGGACATGAAATTCGGTACGGCAGTTGGTGGAAGCCCACCTCCGTTCGTCCGCGGGGTGTATCGTCGCATTTTGATGCGCGCGCGCGTCCTGTTTTCTTTTTTATTTTACTTTTTTTTACCTCAATTTCCGATTACCGCGCTCTGTCCTCACCACATGTCGTTTACGTCGAATTATCGAAAATTGCGGGTTAGTCCTAATGTGCGAGAATTAAAGTGCGCGCCGGCTATTCTCACTTCCAGATCTGACGGGGTGCCGCAAAAGAAGCAGAGGACCGGCGACGGCGGGCAAAGAACGGGGTTGTTGAAGAGGGTCAGAATGCTCAACACCTCCGAATACGATAGCGGCCTCGAACCCCCGAAGAAGCCAAAGAAGTAGTCCCCGTCGCGATTGTACATTGGCTCGATTGTACATGTGTAAACAGGAACAGCGATTTCACGTTTATGATTCGCTCCCTGTGAACACTCGCAACACTCGCATGTTTTAACTTTCTTTGCGTAAAAATTTTTTGGTTGTCTTGGTTTTTAGTATTTTTTAAACGATAGGAAAATGAAAGGTTACGGAATTCAGAGAGTAAGAAAGCTTCTTCGCTTCGAAAAGAGGAGAAAGGGGAAAAAAAATTCTTGATCGATCGATTGGATCGACATGGAGATCGTTGGCGGGAAATCTCGACGGGTATACTCGAAGATAACAGTGTGTTTCAAACGATTCCAAAGTCGGAGAAAGGAGGGAAAAGTACTTCTCATAGTATTAAAGAGGAGAAGTTCAGAACAATAGTAATGATAGAGGAAGAACTTTATAGTTGTTTATAGATAGCTTCGTGCTCGTATCAGCTCTTGATTCACACACGAGTACTCCTCTCGACAACGAGCTAATACATTTGATCAACATTGGCGCAGGATATCAAATACAAGACCCAGAATACAAGGTAAGAATTTTTTACGCAAAGAAAGTTACGCGGTATTATTGTAAAGATAGAAAGTTGCGATTAGTTAGCGATAACTATTCAGAAATTGAATAAACGAGAGATAAAGATGAGAAAGGAGGAAAGTCTATACATTTATTTTGTTATATATATATATATCACGATGCTATACAAGCAAGCATGCTAAAGTTTCAATATTCGTTTGACCAACTTGTACTTTTTACATTTCAAATGTATATTAACAATTGCAATGTGTACTTGATATAAAAATTTTCTTGTCGAGAGGAAAAAACTTTTGGGCACACCATGTCTAATCATCGCCACAGCAATCGGCTGGGCAGCATCCGGTCGGCCGGAGAACGATGCAGTTTTTAAGGGTGCATCATGCGTTACACATTCATTATGTTAATAAATATTAAATGTTTTAACCTAATTTACATTTGTATTATTTATCTTTTCATATACTCAGATATTTTTGTAATATTTTTAATATTTTTCTTGCGTCTATTAGGACTATTAAATAATATTTGTCTTTTTTACTATTTTGAATACTCTAGTGGAATTATTTTTTTTTATTAAATACCAAGAATTTTCACGTTTTAATGCTCATACCAGCTGACATTTTAACGAATTAACAAATTTTATAATTAATAACAATTTGATCTTTATTTAACTGCAGTTTATATTCTTCTTACACTATATATTTTTTTATGTCATTTAAGATCGTTCTTGTAACGTTCTTCAGTTTTCCGCAATTGTTACTAATTGGTGGCAAATACGCTGCGGCAAAATGCAGTACGACGGAAAATGCCCGGTTTAGAGGAAATTAACTGTAATGATATCGCCGCTAATCGCACGGTATGACTACGGCTACGTCGAATACGCTTTCGTGGTCACGAGATCGCGCAACGTTTTAACTCCCTTTTTCGCTGCCCGCGGCTCCGCTTATCTCATTCTCCTCACGATAATTAGCAATCGCCTTCTGATAGTACGTACTTACAAAACCGCCATTTCGCCGGCGTCATAACGATATCACGCTAATTGCGCTTTCGTTTCCACTCCAGCATACCTTCCTACCGTGGTCACGAAATTGCGACTCACTCTTTTGTTAGAATTGAACTCAATCGACCATTAAGAACGTTAGTATTTTATGTTTTGCAGTGTTAAATATTATTTTACTCCTTACCTTCTGTCGAAGTATCTCACAGTTCGACAAAAGTTCAAACTTGTATTATCTACTATTTTCATTATTTCAAGAACATCTATTCGTTTATTACTACAACTCGACATACAGCTCAAGATTTTTTAACTTTTTAATGTTCCGATGAATGCATTTTGCATTTTGATATCAAATTCAAGTGCCAGTCTTGCTCTTATATTAATAGTAAATGGACATATAAATATTAAATGATTACATTTAATTTGGAGCCTAGTGCACTTTGGGGTCGGTGTAAAACCGTGCTGGCAGCAATGTCGGAAAGCTTACGCTGCATACATCGCATGTAACACCTACGTACGTGCTAACATGTGTATTGCGATGGAATTAGGAGTTTCGTCGCCGAGGCTAATTTGCCAAAGGGTGCTAAAGAGCTAACGCGTCCTGCGGTGCTTCTTTCCCGGCTTCCTCGGACTCGATTTCAGGCAGTGCATGGGCGCCTGAGAGAGACGCGTACACATACACACATACAAATTTACACACATGTACCACAAAGGATCTCGGCACGTGATTGCACAGCTATGCGCCGGCAACGAACGGGAACGCATTTTTGCGGAGAAGGGAGGGAGAGAAGAGGGTAGCATCGGACACGGGGCATGTCGACGAGGGGGGCCCCCTCGAAAGGACCCCTCGCGGAGGACGAGCGGCGAGGAGAGACGTCACGAGGACGATGGGAGGAGGGAGGCGCGGGCACGCGGAGGGTATGATTAATACGCGAGCATTATTTTCGGATTTTTTGCCGCGCGATCCGCGAGCGCAAATTGCTTGCAAATAAAGGCGGCGTCGGGCGACTATCGCCGCCGGTAGGACGGCAGCGGCGGCGGCGGCGGCGGCGGCTGTGGTGGCGGCGGGAAGGACGGAAAGGAAGTCACGGAAGGAGGCCGAGAGAGGAGAGCTCTCGTCCCGAGCTTAATTTAATTTAATTATGCCCTCTTTCTTCGCTACCAGCGCGCCCGAAGATAGATGGCGGCCACGGAATCTCGCACGTCTCGCCTCGGCACGTTGCGCCGCGCCGCCCCGTGCAAGCGTAACCGCGATTTCCGCGACATAATTCGATCTCCATCCAAATTAACGCGAATCTCAAATTAACAGCGAAGTCCTTGGGCTTTTCCTTTTGTTTCGTATAAATTCCACGGGTCGAGAAGGGAAACTATATATATTCCTCGGAAACGATTACTTTTGGAAGAAATATAATTTAACAAATTGTAATTTATATTATTTTTTTACCCTTTTTTTCATAATATCTCTAATTACTTCCGACCGATATTTTCTATCGGCGAGTGCCCGTCGATTGAGTTAAAATTTATTTATTTATTTTTTTCATTGTAAGGCAAAAGCAACAATACATCTTCGGATCTTGAATCTGCTTTGTCAAGAAACGTTGCACTGTTCTTGTTGCATAACGCCGTACGATCGCGCGTTGGCGCGTCCGATTCGCGTTTCACCATGTTCGCGGCGGCGGCACGCGATTTAATTCAATCGCGCGGGTTTCCGCGTTGACGGATACGTTTTCGAGCGCCGCCTAGAGCGCGTTGTTACGCGGTTTGGCGCTTAAACGCCGCGCGAATTAAGGCGGACGCGTGATTGATCGCGGTGATAAATCGATCGTCTTGGGCAACATCACCGCCGACATATGTTTATCGCGCGATCTGATGAAAAGCCGCGCGTACGCAATTTAATTTAATCGCGCGCGTTATTTCGCGCCGACCGCCGCGTGCGCACATTTTCGAAACCCACCCAAGTGGCCATCTGCGAGCGGCCGCATTAGACGCGCGAGCGGAGCAAAGAGTGCGATATTTATTCGTAATGCGCATCGCAATTCGTCGTGCCGCGGCATCAGTCATAGTCATCGCGAGCGAGCGTGCGCGCGCTCATAATGAACCGTACGATTAGGATATCCCGTTCATTCGTTCGTTCGTTCGGCGAGCGCGTTCCAGGGGAGTAAGCGCGACTCTCGTGGGGACCGAATAAAAAGATGTCTCACGGAAACAGGGGCGGATTTATTTGTAAACTAATAAAACGGCCAACTGTCGAGAACTTTCATCAAATAATTCTAATAATAATTCGGAAATATTTATTTCAATCTTTGAAAGTTAGAATAATAGCATAAGATTTACTTTGATATAATAAGGCAGGTAACATTATTTTCTAATTTTTTGGAATAAATGTAATGATTTTTTATTGCATTTTAATTAAACGAGAAAATGACTTATCTATATAGGTAAGCAGATCTTTATAGAGGTAAGAGATAAATAGAGATAAGAATAAAGATAGAGTTAAATAATGGCAACTATAACATATCTATTATATAAATGGGTAGAAATATAAAATATTAGATCAGAATATACACGAGACAGAATAAAATAATTTGATGTCATGAGGATGTGTTATTTTGATGTTATAGAAAAATGTCATATGTTCTTCATTACTAAAAAATATAAAAGTGTAAAAAATATTGAACATAATGGATACTCATACTCCGGAAAATTCTAACTTCATGGATGAAATCAAAATACTTCCAATTTCTCGTTTATATCATCTCCTTTATACGCAAGGCCCTAAAGGTCAGCTTCAGACCTTCGAGGTCTGTCGTTATCCGCCCCTGCGCGGAAAGAGGATAATCCTCATTACCGCGAGATATGCGCAGCTTGAGTCCGATTAACGCGACGAGAAAAAGGAGGGCCGCTGGGACCCTGGGCAAGGCAAGAAAGGGCCCCACTGCGGGGACTGACTATATAACAGCCCTACGCCCGCTCGTCGACGCGACCGCTTCTTACGCGTGAAACACCCGCGGTGACGCGTCGCGCGCTCGCGCACACGGCTCTTTCTAATACGGGGCACAAAAACGTAAGCACTTATAAGAGGCGTCGATTATTCCACGTGATTACCGATTTCCGACCAGTTAACGACTTTTTCGAGTCGCTTACACCGCCGCGCTCCGGACGCTTATTACGAGTCATTACCGCACGTATCCCGGCTTGTTGCCTTTGAATTTCACGCCTCGAATCGGCATCGATCCCCCGCCCGTGTTATTCGTTCGAAATCGAGGTCGAAATGCGCGAGGACTGTAACGAATCTTTGACGTACTACCTCGGCACTCTTATCTTCCCTTCGCCGTCGCGTAATTGTTTCGCAACGTTTTATTAACTGGTCAGACTTTGGTTCTCAAGTCCTTACTCAATGGAGTTTCTGGATTTCCTTAATCGCGCTGCTACCAATGAAAAATATTAGATAATTAGAAAATCCTATTTTTCATCTCTTTTTTTTGTCCAGATAAATGATTGCTGTAAATCTTACGGCGCGCTTGTAATGTTTTTAAGAAAGAAAGCAGAAGAATAGGCCTATGCGGTCGTGCATTTGCTTTAATCGCAATACTTTCCTAGGAAATCAACGTTTTATCCGCAGATATGTTTGTGTCGTATGACGTACTATTTACTCAGACAAAAGATATTGCAAACGTTACGGATGTTAAAACAACATGCAGCTTGCGTGACCATGTTGCTTCTTAAGCATTCCAAGGTGTAAAGTCTTCATCGTTTTCCGATTTCACGCTCAGAATTAACGGCAATTTATTACGAAAATTGCCCGCCGCGCCGTGGTTCGCCGGGAGCCTCTCACTTTTTCCCGTTCGAAAGCACTTTTTCGATAACTCCTTGCACAATTTCTAACAGGCCGAATTAACTTCCATTACCAATACGAAAACAATTGACGCAACGAACGTCTCGCTTCAAACATTTTCTCATGCGATCGGCGCGCATTTTATGCGCCAATTAATTTATAATTACATTGAATTAGGGATCCAGAAACAAAATTCGTTCCCGCGAGTACTTTCGCGCTTTATGACGGTCATTAAACCTTCTTTTTTTTATACTAAACATGCGGTGATGCGGATTAAATTTCCCTAATACGACCACGTCGCGACTCACCGTTCTCGATTTTCGCAACCGGCGTAATAAGGCGGCGCGAGAGAGAAAGAGAAACTCCGAGCCTGTCGTAGAGCGGCAGGAAGAACGGGGCAACCGTTTCCGTGAAGTCGACGAGTGAAATCCGTTCGAGGACGCGTTAGAATCGGCGCGATTAGCATTTTACGGGCTGCGCATATCCCGTGGAAACGTTTTATTGGCGTGTCGTGCGAAGGAGCCATAGCCTTGCGCTGCCGCCGGCAGCGACGATGGTTGCAGGTTGCCCGTGCAACCTGCACTCTCTTCCCTCGTTATTTTCTCATGTACACGGCCTCTGCATATTGCAGCGCGATTTCGCGCTCTCCGCTACTATCGCTCCTAAATTTTCCGCCATTCGACGGGTGTTGCTCAACGTTCGTATATACTCGGCGTCTGTATTGACGTGTTAATCCGGCGAGATCATGTCGCGTAAGTCGTTTAAAACGCAAAGATTAAAAGCCTCGAGTTTCTTTAATCGAGTTTACGTCCTAGCGTTACTTAAACCAAAAACATACCCTTTACGCTTTTTCGCTTTCGAAATCCCGGAATTTAGTTAGATCTAAAAATCGCAATGTAAATTTTATCTTCAAATATGACTTTTGATATTTTACTGATTTCGAGCTTTGATGCACCGGCTTAATCCATCGTACTGTTACATCTGATAAATTGTGTCACCCCTTTGTTATTTATCGCTCTTTTTAACGCTTGCTCGCGTCGAGCAAGAGAGACAATTTAGTGAAACTAATGAAAAATTACGAGAAACGTGATGCAACGCATGCCACGTTGCGTCGCCACGGATATCATTGTGCACGAATCGTGGTAGATTTGCTGGTCGATAGGATTTCTCGTGCATTAACGCGTTACTGCGCTCGATCGCGATAAGTAACAAGCTGTAAACTACCTTTCCCCGACGCGGCGACGCAGGGACCTGCGCGCGCGATTTTGTTGGACGGCACATACGATAATGGTCCGCGTATAGCGGCAGTTACTTAACGTTCATTATAATTAACACGCTCGATGCGTTTAGCTTTCCCAGGAGGAAAGCGAGAATAATGCGAGCTTGTAATCGTCGGCTCGTAGCATTTAGTTTTTATCGCTTCCTCGTGATATTAATCACCGCGAGAAGATTATGAATCCTGACAAACAATCGGCCAAGGAGCTCCTTTAACCTTCGACACGTATATAAATATGTGCCAAATGAGATTCCCATTAAAGCAAACATGGACTTGGGAGTCCGTTGAAAAATAAGTCTCCTTCCTCGATTGTAAATATCCAAATGAGAGATTCCCATCAGAACAAACCAGACTCGGAGTTCACTGAAAAATAAATTTTCTTTCTCGTTAATATATATCGTTGAGTTAACATCCTTTCAAAATTTCCGCAATTTTCGTACTTCCGCAAATGAGCCTTCCCGAAGATTTTCGCTGCGCGAAAGTCGGATCCGCGTATTCTTTTGAGATATTCAGACGGTTCATTAGTAATCTACCGCGATCAATTATATGGGCGCCTTTCTTTCGTGCAAGCAGTCGTGTGAAAATTCGTGTAAATTTTGCGGCGCATACAGTGAACTTCCGGAACGTGACGAGGTCGCTTAAATACCCTTCGCATGGCCCCGTTCCACTTATCCAAATATCTTCGCTTAAATATTCATCGTGCACACGAGGTTTAACGTCCGTGTGCAGCGGAAGCGAACGGTGGCGGCGGCGGCGGCGGCGGCGGCGGTGGTGGCGATGAACGCGGTGAAAGCAAAGCGATTTCGTACCGACGGATTCCGGGTGTCTTTGATGGCGGCCGCGTTCGCGCGCCGCCCCGCAATGCATCGCGTTCCAGAACAATTAACCGATGGCAATTAAGACATCTAAATTAATTCGTTATAAACAAGAGGCCGGGCTGAATGGAGGCCGGTAATTGCCCGGGTTCTCACAACACAGTCCGGGAGGATACGATAATACACACGGCTGCGCGCATGTGCGCGCATCCGCGCGCATCGGCGACGCACCAATACGCGACGAGGTCGCGCCCGTAATAGCGACAATTACTTTATTTTGCCATCCTTCCCGGTTCCCAAACGAACGCGGCCGCCGCCGCCGCTGCGTCTTGAACATCTCCCCTTCCCACCTGCGTTGGTCCGCGGATTAATGAAACGGCGCGTATCTCGGGGCACACGGCGACTTTCTTTTCTCGCCGAGAAAACCGCGCCCGCGTTCTCTCTCTCTCTCTCTCTCTCTCTCCTGTATCTCTCGCCTCTTTTAGGCGCGCGTCAGAGCGTACGGCTGCGCACTTAAGCTCCTTATCTCTTATTATATTCCGCCGCGGATGGAAATTACTATCCCGAAAACAATGTGCCCCGCTTATCCGCGGGTACATCCGTCGTTATTTGCCGTGCAGCGTGTGTGCGGCTCGCGAGCTAGTTTTTCCCCGAATTGCGCCTCTTGGCGTTACCACGGGAAATTCGAGAAACTCGCGTCACGCGCACGAACGCGATTGTGTCGGGCATTGAAAAAAAAATAGCGTGACACAACGGAAGTAATTAAAATCCGGAATAATTCTCATAAAACTGGAAAAGAAAGTTTATAATTGCTTTACGTATATTCTCTCGCTTTTATCAATTCGTATTGTAAACAACACTGTTAAATATTGAGGGAGCAGGATATAAACCAATTCCTTGAGTTAAATAACATTTCATTATTTTCCACTTCCATGTATATATCAAACTGTATTATTTTAATACAAACATGCGATTAAAAACCAATCATATCTAGTCAACCCGCATTTTTAATTTGTGGTTGAATTGTTTATTGTTAGCTTCAAAGTTAGCAACTTCGTTTTAATGTACACTTAGTAAATAAAATTAAATTTGTGTCAAATTTAATATTTAACATTTCTTGAGTTAAACTGTTTAACTCAATTTTTTTCATTGTTTCAGTTAAATTAGCGACATTATTGAGTAGAAGCAGTGGCGACTTGTAGGAATAATTAACATAACTCAAATTGGATATAATTTGACAATATCGATTTAACAGTGAAACGCACGAAATTATGCCTTCCCTAAGAACATATCCATAAAACTATCCAAAACTGTAATAATAGCAATAGTAATAACAACGAATGAATTGACGGTTTGAAATAATTTTAATAATTCTTCAAATAAACCCATCAAAAAATATAATTAAACCTTTTTATAGTATTATAATATAGTATAATATTATAATATTGTACAAGGCGAATACATGCAAAAAATATTTTTATATTATTTGATTAATATATTTCCTATGCTTTTAATATTTATAAACAGCCTGTACATGCAGTTTAAAACATTTTATGTAATGAATCTACCACACACGAAAGCAGCCAACAGTTGCAGCGTTTTGTCGCGCGATAATTACCACCTTTCGTGTCCGATAAATTTCAAATTTTGTCATCTGCACGAACGCTATAATAAGAATAAAATTCTAACAGCAAAATATATAATGGCACAGATAACTTAAAAAATATATAAAATACGACAGAAATTATAATTCTCTATTGATTTACCGATTCACATTCGAGTATTTCCTGTTTCTGGTTTACCGCCAAATTAACAAACCCGTCGAGATCCCCCGTATTGTCACAAGCGTACAGTCTGCAGGACTTTATGTAACAATTTCGTTATTGCGCGGCTCACGGCAGTTTCCTGATGCGATAACGCCGCGCGTCGCGCGCTAATTGTCGTTTTTCACGTCCGTTTCCTCGTTTTAAACTATCCTGCCTATTCGCCGAGCGACATTTTAGCGCTAACTAGTAGTAGTTTAACGATGCACCGGCAGCTTAATTGGCCGTCGGTCGGTTTATCGTTCCAGCCATTGCTTGTTCTCTTTGTTTCGGTGCCGCCGCAGACTACGCGAATTATCACGGATTAATATACTTCGCGAAAAGCGCGTTGAAAGAAATCCGCCATAATCTTATCTTATTTTGTCATTATCCTCGAAATTCATCGTGGTAGTAAATTTACTCGATCGTAAATTATTAACCTACAATTTCAAGTCTAATAAATATAAATCTAATAAATATAAAATACAAATTTACGATAATTTTAATAATTTTTTTTAATTCTTTCAACTGACGCCTAAATCTATTCTATATATTTACGATGATAATAACGCAAATTTGATCCTGTTTAAAAAAATTCTTATGGACTAGTGATGAAATTAATAAGCTATATTTTATTATTTATTTATAATAATCTGTTACAAATATATTTGAAATGACTGTTGTATTTATATTCTATTTAAAACACATATTTAAAACAGAGGTTGAATTGAGTCGAGAAACGTTTAACCGGCGGCGCAAGTTCCATAAGCTTCGCCGTAAAAACGGTCGAATGAAGTAGAGAGAAAAAAAAAGATATATCATGGAAAAAAAGGAAGAAGGTCTCGCGCGACGGTTCGGAGGGGAAGGGCGCGCTCGAAAATTATTCCGATATGAAACTCATCGCGCGGCGTATCGCGTCAAAGGAGCCAATTTAAAAAAGCCCCTTCCAAGATTATCAGCGCCTCGTTGCGGCGGGATTAAAATACAAAAAGAAGAAACGCCGGCAAGGGGGTTGTTGGGTACGTAGGCGCAGGAAGGGCGGGGTGGAGGGAGGAAAGAGAGTGCGCGGGTGCGAAAAGGGGGATGGCAGAAATGCGTGGGATTGGTAAACTTCCCTGTAATTTGTCCCACCGTCGCTTTGAGCCTCTTTTAAGCGACCGTACGGACCTTTCCCGCATTTTTACCTTTCCTCTTTCTCGCCGTATCGCGGCTCGCGAAAGAGAAAGGAAGAGGTCACCGGTAGCGCTCTGAAAATCGATGGGTATATACGAGACGGATTGTGTGGCGAAGGGAAGCTCGTGATTAAAGACGTTTCAGAGCTCGTTGAATATTTCGCGCGGGATCTCCATTAAGAGATCTCGTTGTGAAAAATTTCATTTCGCAATTATTGATAAAATTGATAAAATTTGCATATCGGTAGCCGCTTTGAATAAGTTTTCACGTGTTTTATTTGAAGTTTATTTCAAGTTTATCAAATCTCGCGCAACCTTTGCGAGACTGTGTAACTCCGTGACTGCTATTTCTGTCGCAGCGTTGACGGGGCGCGAGATACGATGATTTTATCTTCCCTGCATGTCGTTTATGTTGATCGCATCAATGATTGACCAAACAGATTTCGTCATCTATTATGCAGTAGTACAAAATGACTAGCGGGTCTATGACAATCGGTTCTATTAGCCTATTTTGGCCTAATTTACTTTAATAAATAAATTTATTTTCATTGATTTCAAAAATCGATCGATCGAAAAATTGGCCAGACGAAAGATGGATACTCGGTGTGCCTGAGACACCCTATATATTCGCGGCGTCATTATCATCGAGGTGGGCGAACGCATCCGACTACCAAATTAACCGCTAATTCGCGTACGCCGAAGTCGCCGACACCTCGAAGGCACGGTTTGAGGATACCGCCGGAATAAATACCGTGCGATAAACGAATTACGAGAGCTATTCATCGACCGCAAAACTCGTTTACGACGCCTTTAGCGCGGAATTCGCGTTTTCGAGCTTGCGAAGTATCTAAGTGGCGCCGAGATGTTGCGCGATAGAGATGTTGCTTTACCAAAATTTGAGATGTGAGAACAGTGATATAGAAAAGCCTGAAGGCTATGATGATTCCTTTTAAAAACCTTTCATCACTAGGGAAGAGAAATAATTTTTGCATAGATAGAATCAATAGTTTCTTTAAAAAATTGCTCAGTGCTCCGAACAATATCGATTTCTTTAGCCTCAGATTTTTGTGTTTGTTAAGACGAAGATTTTTTTATTTTTTGAAAACATCGAGGACGTACCTATAATGTGTATACCGCTTGTATAGCCACTGCTGCTACATTTCGTTTATCCGGTGTACATATCGAAATTCGATCGCCCGGTATCACCTAAGGTTTCACGACCGTTATTTGTAGACCTCATGATCGCCAGATTGCGTTGAGTTTTACACATTCGGTCATGCATAACGTAAGAACGTATAAGAACATAACAATCCGATGACGGCACTTGTCCACGTTACAGACAAGCTCGCCCTTAAAAATCAATTTCGCACAAAAAGAATTCAATATCTCTGTTTGCATTGTATGCGTTATGCATATTACTTTATAGCATACGTCCTTGTGCAACGAGCCGAGCGGTAGGTGCTTACTCACGAACGTACGCTCGTATGCACTTTGCGTGCGTGCATATATGTGCGCGCGCGCGCGCGTGTGTGCATGTGTTGTGCGCCGCGTTATGGATCCCTCCCCGGAGTCGTTAATTAGAGCGGCGACAACCAGAGGTGCGCGGAGCTTAAGTACTCATGCGTCGCTCGAATCGACTTGATTAATTGATCGATGCGAGGTGGATGATCGCGGTCGTGATTAAAGCACGACGAGGATCGCGCGGGGCGAGTCGAAATATTTGCTACCGGTTATAGCCGCGTCGACTCGCCGACGTCCATTATTATGACGCACCTGCGAAATCGAAATCGCGTTCGAAGCGCGTTGATGGATGGACCTTTTCGGCAAAATGGGAGGCGCCCGACCGAAATCCTTCCGAAAAGCCGAACGTAATTGACTTCGCGTCACACACACCGCCGCGGCATTTCTGCACCCGGCGAGAATTACACGTCATATATTATTGTAATTAACAGAATCCTTCCCTTCACGCACGTGCGTGTGTATACGCAGAAGGCGCGCTTTCTTGAAATTATTTCCTGCTTCCGCTTTCACCTTTACCGCCACGGAACTGCGGAACCGCGTAATTAATTTCGTAATAAAGATTCGTATCTCTAAATGCGCTAAGCTAAATTACGTTTCTTTCCACGAAATCCGGTTCTATGCATTCAAATGCAATCGAGTTTGCAGAAAATATTTTCCCTCTCGGTCGCATGGGCAAGAATTAACATCCTTCGTTTCGGAGGAGTCCTCGAGACACTCCCAGAATTATTTTATATCTTTTCGGAAAATAATGAACTCACTCTCTCTCTCTCTCCTTTTAATCGTCGCAACAATAGATTGTCCTTCCGTTGAGCCCCTCGTTCGAAATTCTCATTGAAATAAAATCCACTCTCCTAAATTCGTCAAAGAATGCGCCATTAAAATTGAATGCGGAGTACGACACCCTGTATACACCGCGGTACGTGGCAGCGTTAGACGTTTGATTAATAGCGTCAGCGCTCATTGGTCACGCTACTAATAAAGGAGCGTTCACATGTATTAAAACCTCGCGCCGCCGCGGCCGCCGCCGCTCGAGCGCGCGGCCACGTCCTCCGAGTTGTGGTCGAGGAACGACGCAATATAACGAGGGAATGGCGTGCCTCGCTCATAATTGAGGCGAGCACCTACAATCCAATCGCTCTTAATCATTCAAATTCATCTCGCCTAGCGAACCGCGGCAGCCATTACCGACCACCGCGCGCGCCGACTTTGCGGAAACCGATCTTTACATCCTGCACAAGGTTTGAAAACTCATTGACACGCGAATATAATTTCGATGCGCTCTCGGCATTGTACGGCGATGCCGTAACAATACCTCCGTGAAACAACGCGATGTTTCACGGAAATAGTATTTACGTATGTATCTCACGAAAGACTCTATCTTGAGAGTACGCTTTTACTATTTTTTTTTACTATTGCTTTGATTTCCGCAATTAATGCATTTTAATTAGATTTAGAAATTAATAATTAATGATGTTTTAGGATTATATATGTAATCATGCTGATTGAAGAAACATTGATCAAAGTTACATTAATTTTCACGTTCTTATCGTACGCGCGATATAGCCTCGCGCGAAAGACGGGATTGCGAGGAGGGCAATTAATTCCGATATCCATTTTTTATTAGTAATTAACGGCAAACCGTGGCATGACTCGCATTCGTGGCGCATCGGGCCGATTAATCTTCCTCTCGCGGATTTTCCGCTCGGCATAAAGGCGCGCGCGCGACCGAATCTCCCAAGAAGTGCGCGCGCCCAGGAAAAACGGGCTGCCCCTCGTAAATTAATTTCGCTCCCGCTTTGCCCGTCTCGCGCGCCAGCGCGCGAAGGGAGCGAATCGCGACGAGCGAAAATGGCGGAGATTACGCGAAATTATGTAAATCCGCGGCATTGTAAATGGGGAGCCGTTTTTCGTTTTATTGGGCTGGGCCCCCGGACCCCCTTGTCCCTTCCCCTCCTGCCCCCCTCGCTTTCTCCGCCTCTCCGGCATCCTCCGGTCATATAACTGAGACAAAAGCCCGCCTAACGCCGAAACAAAGGGTGCAGGGGCGAGTAGAGATCTCTTGAGGGCACACATGCAACGAATTTAACTGCTTCCCCAGACATTACTCTTGCTGAATTTCTTTTATTCGCCCGTATTCCCCTAACTGTGTGTCTCTTTCGTTGTCTACCCTCTCCCCTTCTCTCCCCTCTCCCCTCTCTGCGCTCGTTCGTTATAATATACTTATACTGGTCTTTACAAGGGTTATATCAGATTTTAGCTAGAACAAAAACCATGTATTTAGGACGATAACGCGAAGATCTCCGTGGCATTAAAGTTTCAATATTCATTCATCATTTCGCCTCTTCGACAACATGGGACTGTGTGTATACCGTTGCATCTGTTGTAAAAAAGAAAAGAACTGTTGTAATACTTGTAGTTAACAATCGTCCCATTTGTCGAAGCAATTTTTCTTCCCCCGTACACATAATCGCTATTAATAATAAAAAGATTACCCGCGCCGGTCTGACGGAAAATAGGTATTGTCGTCATTTCGCTCGCGATTATATGAATACAGTGCGCTTTATTGCGACGATTTATGAATCGATGGCAAGCTCAAAAGGGCCTGTTATTCAGAGGACATTCATTATTTCCCGCGCAGCAAGTCGAGCCTTTGCAGCGGCTTTTAAAAGGTGACAAAATCCCCTTAGAGCGCGCCGCCTCGAGAGGGTGGGCTAAGTTACAATTAATTAATTAACTCGAACCCCTGTAATTCATGCGGTAAGTCAAACTTAATTAATTACCGTCTCCGGACTCGTGACGGTAAAGAGGAGAGAACGCGGCGGAAGGCTTTTCGTCTTATAAATCGTGATATTTGCGACAGCTCTCGCCCATCGATCGCGAGATGGAAAAAATGCGTGAGTATAAATTATTCTTTCTGCCTTCGGAAGCGATTGGTCGTCGCGACGCGAGAAAGGAAAGGACGAAAAAGAAACGCACACGCGAGTCTATCGCGCTCGACTCTCGGCGGATGAAAAAGCATTCGGGTTTATTATCCCCTTCGTCTACGCCAATGAGTTATCGGCGAAACGTCACTCCGTGGGAAAGGCTATTAATTACAAACCCCTCCTACTATTGTCCCGCTGCCGATAACTTTTCTATTATCCTTCTAAAAAGGAATTTAGGACAGAGTAGTCCCCGCCCGTGCCGTAGACTTCGACCTTCCGACGCCTCTTTTTCGTCACGTATCATGAATTTGTTAAATACTGCAATTTTCTCAGTATTATTTCTTAAACTTTTTGAACGAGATAGAATGGACTATCTAATTTTTTTTATTCGGAAACTTATACGTTAACGGATATTTTTATTTATTGCGCTTCCTAAAGTTTATAATATATGTATGTATATACAGAGAGATATGTAATATACGCGGTTAATTTCAACTTCCTGAGAAATACAACGGTGATCTTTACATACTACGGCGCGCCACTTCCTGGTTCATAATTAACCAATATTATCATCCGGAATTAATCGTATCGCGAACTATTGTTAGCATTTAGTACAACTTTCTCTTTCTCTGTTTATAATGAGATCGGCAACGATTACAGTTTTAATTGCGATGTTATAATGAGTCCACGTTTTCAAATGCTTGAGGAGTTCGGGTATAACGCTTATAAAGGATAGATTTTATCGATCCAATTTTCATTTCACCAACAATTTTCCTCACGAACCGTTCCGATCTCTTGGCAACTAATTCCATTTATATAACGTTCTTTATACAATAACACATTTTATGTAAAAATTGACAGTGTTATATGAACTGATTGCTTTCTAGATGTTTTCTACAATGCGACTTTGTGAATTTTCTTTTCTTAGCGGACGGTTTTATTTATGAAATAGGGAAGTCTACTGAATCTCAGTACCGACGAGAACAGTAAATTCGGCACGCATGTCTTTGAATAGATTGTTTTTTTAACATTGTTCACGGGAATTAAAAAGTTCTGTATTATTCTTTGGAATATTATCTCTCTAGGGACTTTTGCTTTAACGTACTTATAAACAACAAAGAATATGGTACCAATATGTTTAAGCAAACCTAATGAATGTGTTTAAAAGGGATGTCGTATGTCATAAATGGAAAAGTGCATTATTGATTAGCAGGCAAAATCCTTTTGATCTCTTCGAGTCTATTAGCATTACATTCGTTGTTTATGCAGGATTCCTTTCACTAACACTTCACTAATTTAAGCTTGCAATGAAATTTAGTCGGGCAGATTTTACGGAACGTCAAAAAAAGAAATGGAGACAGAAAAAAAATAAGAAAAACGTCGGGGTCAAAGCACAGCTACCGTGAATTGCTCCGATCTCTAGGGCTGCTGGGCATCGAGGAGCTTCAAAAGGGCCGCTCCGAAGCCGCGGCTGTCCAGAGCTCATTTGTTTCCGCTCGGCGCGAGGCTGACGCATAGAAAGATCGATCGACCGGTGCCTTAACCTCAGACTCCCACGAAATCGTCTGGTTTCGATAAGAAAAATTCTGGGGCATTAATTGGACGGGCGGTAATTGAGTCGTGATGGAAAACTGATAGTCCTCTGGAGCGACTGTAATTTACTGCGCCCTCGCGACGGAAAGCTCGAGATGCGTCGCGTAGAAGTCCCAGTCTCTTCATCCTCCGATGGCTGTCACGTTGAAGATTGGTCGACGGCAATTAAGTTGCGTCGAAGATAAGGCAGTCATTAAACAGAGATTAACTCAATCTGCCTTTTTTTTTCAACCAAAAGCGTAAGGTACTTTGCAACGAAATATTATAGTAATAACGAATATATAAAATTATGATAAAATTATGATGTACGAATAAGAATAAATAGCTGATACAAAACATACCAAAGAATTGCAGTTGTTTTCAAAACGGAGATCATACACACGATAGAAAATATATTTTATGAAAGTTACATTACAATTGCAACGAAACTTTTCTCCGTCTTTTACATTTTCTACATCTGAAAGTTAAAGAAGCGCGTGAGTTTCTCATGGAGGGAAGGGAAGAAATTGCGGAATGCTGTTTAAGATTTTCGAAAAATCGCTCAATGGAGGGAGGGATTCGATACGATGCGATGCGATGTGATGGCAGGCAGATTGGATAGATCTACGAGGAGCCGCGCATACGGTAGTCGAGAAACGAAGTGAAATTATCGATGCGATTGCCACTGAAGCATCTCCGTTCGACGGAGGGCCACCGACAAAGGGTCGATCAACGATTCTCTCCATCTCGCTCCGCGTCGCTCCTACCCCCACCCGGCCCCCCTCCCACTTCTTTTTTACGAAAGATAACCCACGGTGGCCACCTTTTTGTTTGCTCAGCGAGATTGCTTGGCCCTTGCTCGGAAATTGACCGAAGATTGCGGCCGACCGACGTTTGCTCTGCGGCCACGGCCTTAACTTTGCGCCACCGCAAAAATATCATTGGCTTCTCTTTCCTCATCTTCTTCTTCTTCTTCGCCTCCTTCTTCCTGATGCACCACCTTCTTATTCGGTTTCTTCCAACCTGGGAACGAGCCCGAGTGCGTTCTACAGTAGCCCCGTGAGAGACTTCAGGGCGATAGAGAATCGTTTTTATCGCGCCTGCGCTTATCAACACTTTAACCATGTTACGTAATTGACATGTTAGTTTACATTATAACAAAAATTAGATCGCGTTATTGTAGGTACATATCTGATACGATTCTTATCAGTTTATTATTATAAGTTCAGCAAAATGTTTTTTTTTTTATTTTTATTATGTGCGACTTTTATTTGTTGCATTTATTCTTTTTAGCGAACATTTTTATTTATATGTTTTTGAAGTATAAATACATACGTCAGAAAAATAAATATCACGTTATTAAATTGTTTCCATGCTCGAGCGTGGTCAGCGGTGTAGATTCGTGACAGTACTTTATCTAGTGAGATATATCTTCACTTTTTATCAGCAGATCTGACAGCTTAGGTATTGTCTTCTAGAATTATGTCGGAGCCATTTTAACACGCTTTAACCACAAACGTTTCCCCTTCCTCGTCCGACTCAAGGATGACGTCCGGGCTTATTATCGGGTCCTTTCTTCCTATACGTCCCACTCGTAGGACGTGATCGGAGGCGATGGAGCGCGCACGAAGCTAACCGCCCAGAGTATTATATATCGAAAAATATCCGAGAAAACCTCTCTCCTTCGAGGAGCAATGACTTTTGTCCGCAGCGATGCTGTCAGAAGTCATCATTCTTAATGGGTCGTTATTTTGCAGCTACTCGCAATGTGCGAGGGATTATCGTGAAGCAAATTTTTGACATGTGCGCATTTAAGATAGGATAACAATATATTATACATATATTATCGTTTAATGCTATTTAAAACTTTTTTAAAAGGAAAAGAGATTTAATCTCTTAATTAAAAAATTATTAAGAAAAGAGAGCTTGTATCTTTTCTGTAGTTATAGATACAATGTAACTGTCTTGTAACCAAGCAAATCGTGAATTGAAATAACAAAATTTTTAATTCAAAATATGGATCATTTCCGATCAAACACACAGAATCGTATAATTAATTAACACAATAAGGGCTCACGAGTTAGTTAATTGCGATGAAATTGTTAACAAGAGATAAGCTGGGGAATTATATTTTTCTGTATGGACTTAATATATTAGGCGCCAACTACATCGAATTATTTAACGAACAAATCGCTGCTGCTGCTGCCCCATAAGACGACACTTTCATCGACGTTGTATAGTAAATCGGTCGAGGGCGATGACGACAACTGATCGATCGTTCGATCGTTCGATCGATCGGTCGGATCGATCGGGTTACCGGTGCGCACGATCCCCGCCGTACCGCGAATCGTGTCGACGTTATGGGATCGATTACAGAGCGAAAGACGGCAAGAACCTCGACCGGGAGAAGGACGCTATTGAATTACCATAAAACGCCATGATTAATGCAAGGTAAACGAATAGAACGCCGCAGAGACCGCAGTCTGTCCTACAGCAGTTAGCGAGTATCGTGCGGTATGGTTTCCTGTATACTTATATAAACCGCGCTTCACCCTTTATCACACTTTATAATTACGCATCTATAGTATTAAATATTATGCTGTTAAAAATTATAAATTGTTACTGAAAGAAACTCATTCATTGCTTATCAAAGCTAAAAAAAACGAGTACGTTGATTTACGTTTAGATTTAAATTTCATTGGATTTTTCTAAAATTATTACAGTTATTCTTTTATACTGTTACAATTATTCTGTTAATTTTCTTATTGTTAATTTGATATGTAAACATGTTTTTCATAATAAATGTAAATATAAGTTTGGGGTACAAAACGCTTTTAATGGTACACGAAGTGAATGAGAAGCTACTCAGCAACTTTTATGCATGAAATACTCGTACAAGCTGACTCATTCAGTATCCTATATTTAACTTGACAGTAAACAGTGTCTTCAGACTTGTCTGTTAAAAAGAAATTGACATTCGCTAACTTAACGCGTAAACGCGTTTCAATTACGCAACATTATGCAGTCTCATATAATATTATTTCTTTTTACTCCTAATAAGCAATGAGTAAGTCTTTCAGTGTATAATTTTACATAACAAATTTACATAAAAAATGTCAATGTATGATAACTTAATAATCAACAATTTACTTAAAATCAAACGTTAATGCAACTTCCTTACGTAAGTGATATCTTTACCATCGGTTTAAGAAACCGAAAGTAATTTGAATACCTCGGACTCTTGTTGGGTCTTCAGATCTCAGGCTCTTATGCTTTCGCAGAGGAGTATTTTTGCGATCGACTTTTAAGCGGATGACGTGCGTGCATCCGTCGTGAGAATCCGCGCGCGCGTGCGTATGCGTGCGTGTCGACAACATATGATACATATGGGAACCTTAGGCTCTGTGGTTTGAAGCCCGTAACGTGTGGCCGCGGACGATGTTGGCGACTAGAAAACGAGGAACGGAACGCGCGAACGGGCTATCACACGCGATATAGATTATCGTTATATTAGGCAAATATGTCGGCATGCATAACCAAGTTAGCTTAACGACAAGAAGAGATAATACGTTGACATGATATTTTGATAAAATAAAATAACTTCTATTTATAATAGATACAAGAAATCATTAATCTTTTATTTATGCATCGAAATGCGAGATTTAATTAAACTTTTTGATTTACCTCTCGTTGCGCAATGCTTATTGTATTAAAAGGGAATGTATCATTTGATATAATGCGACGATCTACAATAAGACTTAAGATTTAAAAAAATTAGTCGATTATTTATCTCACATGATAATCAATTATGATTGATCAATTTTCTTGAATCTTAAGTCTTATAAGTTTTATTGTAGACAACGCTTAATAACGCAAATTCGTGGAACCCTTTCAAATCTAAGCAGTTACATTCCAGAAATTACAGAATTCCGATTGTGAAACAAAAATCAAATGTATCATAGTATACTTTCTTTAATCATTTTTAATTCGTATCACTTATTTGTATTATTTTCAAATTGTATCGCTATCGGGAAAAGCCACACTCTAATTCTATATACGTAGGGACAAATAATACCCTCGGAGCGTTTGCGTGGTCGCTGCAATGGTCGAGGCCGAAAGGCGGAATACACCGCGCATGAATACACCGCTTGTGTGTCCCGCGCTGATCGACATTGCATAAACTTGCGAAAGAGTCGATCGCTTACTAAGTCTCTCTTGCGGCAAGACCGCATTCCGCCTTTGACCGATCCCCCACGCAGCGTCGGCGCGGCGCTTGGCTGCCCGATCTCGTCGATGAATCCGCCGATCCGATAAAACCCCCGTCGATTTTTATGATCCCTTCGCCCCGGATCGGGCTTCATCGATTGTACCGATTATTCCGGAATGTTTACGTGGGTCAGTGCGACATACTCTATGCAAAATAAGTAGCCCGCATCGTGCACTTGTATAGGGTGCCACGACCCTCATTCAATATTCGGCACGAATGCGAACGAAAGTGGATCGTGTAATTTCTATAATTCGAATATAAGTGTGTTTTTGTGCGCATCTCATAAATATATATTATAAGAGCACAATTACAGAAACATCACTTCAAATACTAATTTCTCAAGCCCAAAGTTATACTTTGAAGTCTCAATTTTTCATATGCCCCGGCTCGTATCCTAATTCCTTCCCTAATGATTTAACGTTACTTTAATATACTAGCACGCACTTATTAAAGCAAGATCACGGCAAAACGGAAGAAATTAGAAATGCGTATGCGCGTTTCCCATCGGGAGGTATTATCCCAATCGCATATCTCTCCGACGTCCCGAGCAGGTCCCGGTATAGGTCATATCGTCGTTATTTCGATTCACGTGCATTCCCAGCGTTTCGCGAGGCGCCGCCGCAGGTTGACTCCTATCCCCCGGCGTGATTGATAAAATGATAGCGAACCCGCGTGCCGGCACGCATCCGTTGCGCGCGTATATATAGGAACGTTGTATACATACCGTATCCTGATGCGCGGTCCTGTTGATATACCGCGTATACGATGCGTCCTGCACGCTCGCACGAGGCTCGATATACACAACGTGGAAGTGGAAATGGATGGAGAAGCCGCGCGCGGTCCAGGGCACGCGTAAATACACACGCATATCGCGTATGGGCATATCTCCTCTCTTGTTACCGTTGCCGTTCCTGCTAATGACGTAATCGTCTCGAACGAGAATTCCAGCCGCACGATCGTGTTTTCCCTCGCAGCTCCGGCGCGCCGCGCCGCCCGTGAAGTCGGTCCATCTCGCTCTCCCTCAATCTCGGTAATCGTTTTAATCCCTCCTCGGAAGGCACCCGGCTAAATTGAGAACTCATTGCCCGCCGCGGTCGCGCTTCTTCGTCCATCGTCCAGTTCTTTCCTCCTTCTTCCCTTTCTTTTTCCTTTCTTCCTTATTTCTTTCTCGCGATCCCTCGGCCGGATCGGACCGTGCTCTTAGTTACTATACCTTTCCTCTCCTCCGCGGAGAAGAGGGATAGCAACCTTCGTCGTATTTGACGCATATTTGCACCGAGCGATTTGCGCTTTAACGCTAACTTAAGTGGCGAGAATGCCAAAACTAAAAAGACTGTTAAGATACTACACATATATTATTACTACATATAAATAAGAAAAAACTAATTTTAAAAATACTACCTTGTTTTGTAATATTTTTAAAAGTAATATTTATTGTTTGGGAAATAATAGACGCTCAATTATATCCAACGACGTTAAATGGAGCTGTTTAAAATATATATCAATGCTTTATTTTGTCTATTAATAACCATCAATACTTGTCTAAGATAGAAATTTTCCTATCGGTATCTTCCATACATGAATATCGCAGTTTACACGATCGTAAAAAAACCAATAAAACATTGCCCGCGTCATTATAAACCGATTAGCGAGTACACGACCGTTTTCTGCAGATTCCTTTTTGCGCAAAAGGCTCCTCGCAATCATAAAGGCGCGCACGGGCGGCTCTCGTCCCTGATGTCCCTCGACCTTCTCAATCTCCCGTGGTACGTCGAACCCGGGAACATTTTCGTATCGTTCTCTCCTGTGTTTTCTGTAATAAATCAAATTAATTCGCGTAATAACGTAACAGGCGCATCGATGCACCGCATCTGAGACGGCAATCAGATCGTTGCCCGAGGAGACGAAAGGATGGCGAGAACGACGCAAAAACGCGCGCGCTCTCTCTCGAAGGACTAATTTTTCATTCGTCTTCTGGGTCTATTTGGTCCCCTCCTCCCCCTCCCGCCCCTACCGCCTCACGCCCTTTCCCTGCGTGCTACCACTTTCGTACGAGATCGGACAAAACATCCATCATGCGCGTGGTGGTGTGGTGGCGACTTCGAGATGCAGAAAAACTTAATTACCTTCATTAAGCGAGGGCCGCGCGTCTGATCGCGGCTGATCAATCGTCCATTTCGTCCGCGGATGCAGCACACTCGCTGACTACTCTCGAGCGAGTCGAAGTCGACTATCGAGTGACGTTAACGGGGTCCTGTGTAATTGCAAACAACTGCGGATATATCTTTTTTTACGCACTTTTGCAATTTCATCTTTTTCAAGATTCCGATCGCATTCGTTACTTATACGTTATTTACGTAAATTCGGTCACTCGAAAAAAATCAGACAAATTTAAAGAGTATACGCCTTGACATTTTTATAAACACGCGTGTGTATAAAATATTACTAATCAATTACGAAAGATATGTTTCGAGATTTCTAACAATAAAATAAATATATTTCTACATTAATAAATACATTAAATAATAATTTTGGTATAAATAATTTTGAATTGTAAATTATATCTGATCTTCAATCAAGTAAATTTTTCATGGCTCGATGATCTGCTGCTATATATACTACGAGCTGGAAGAAACTATTAAAAAATATTTCAACATAATTACGAGGGACTCGCGTTAACTCCGGTACGTCATAAATATTCATCAAACAATTCGCAATATTAGCGAGTGTATTGAGTCCGACTGTCGCTGCAGTCCTCCTTCCCTCCCCCTGCCCACAATCGAAAACAAACACGTAGGACCGGCAATTACGGGCAATTACAGATTTTATTGTTCGACCCGTGCCACTGCATCGCGCGGGCGTGCGCGTGCATGCAACATGCACACGGTGCACCGCGCGTTTCGCCTCTCCCGCGATAACGCACGGGACATTATACAGTGCCCTCCCCCTTTGCCATCGTCAGAACCTTCTCCTCTCTCTTTCTCTCTCTCTCACTCTCTCTTTTACCTCACCCCCATGGACTGCTTAATGACTCGACCACGGTGCCGCCAAAGGGGCGCGCTTCGTGCCGCTTTATTTTTACTTCCGCGGGCGTTCTATAGGCACCCGCTATTAATTGCCGTCGTTCCGCACCGACTTCGCCGCGAATCCATCTACCACCACCAACACCACCATCGCCACGACCACTACCGTCACCATCACCACATCGCCACCTTGCACGCCGAAGAAATCCGCTCGTGTATGCCCGCGGGGTTTCCGCGCTTAAATCCGCGACTGACTGCACTAATTTCTCGCTCGCGGCGCGCGTTCGCTTCGAAAATGCATCTGGATTCGGTCCCGCGACCAACTCGCGTGCTAAATTCGTATGCTGCACAAATTATTCATGGAAAGGCGTAGGTAAGCGGTGATATTATTTTCGAAAAATATTAAATTTCTTTTTAATTTTTTTAAATTTTGTCACTCGTTATTATCACCCTTTCCATGTCTATTTTTATGATTACTTAGGTGTCTCATTTGTTTACTTTTTACTCATTTTAACACATATTTTATTGACAAATGATTTAATTTTTAATGCTATTAATTGTAATGTGAAAAACTGATATACTTTTGACATACAAACGGATTTTTATATTGACTTATAAAATTAATTATAAAAAGAAGGTTCCATTCTGTTTTTCACATTTTTTAAGCATCTTGAAATATTTGCGATTTTCTGCACACAACACACTTAGCAAAAATGTCTATTTTGCTGTGTTTTTAATTTTCTTTACATGTGCGGCTACTTATACAGTCTTATGATTAGTACGTTATGATACCCTGAATGTGCAGTTATCGGGATCATCCTTCATTAGCCTCGTGTTTTCAGCCGTTAAACGATTTCTTTATTCATATGCTCGGAACAATTAAGAACGAGTAACTGTATCGGTTACTGTATTGTCGGCCGGTTCGCGGTTTCTTGCAAAAAGCGTGTGTGCCTAATCCAATGCGAAGATATTACCTGAACGGAGGACACATATGTGTGTGTGGGGGGGGGGACGGACACGCGTGTGTGCAAGCATGTGCGGAGGAACACGTCGATTAAGGAGGTGTCTATGGGAATTTATGCTGGCGTTAATTCACGGCAGCGAGCTCGGTCCCGCTTCATTATTAGTCCTTTGCTCTCGTTTAACGGCGGGCAATAACGAGCGGTGGGCTACCCAGCGACGCGATAATAAAGCAGCGTCTATAATGACGGGCAAGAAGGAGAGCTTCATTGCGCCATTACTCTTATCGTCATCTTCGACGCGCGCGTTCCCATTGTCATGCTCGCGAAATCGCCACGTACAATATTCGCAAAACACGAGGCTCCACCGTTCTTTGAATAACGTTATTGAATATCGTTTTGCAATCGTGATATTAATAATTAAGCTTCTTAATATACATGCATCATGTGCAGAAGTGTTACATAATAATATAAAACATGTGTCAAGCAGTAAGAGTCTTCGATTAATTTACGATCTACGATTTACGATAATTCTCATCGAAAGAATTTGACTAAACAATACTTTGTCTTCGGCACTCTATTTATCTAGTATTGGATTCAATATCAAATTAAGCTTCAAAATCGATGATTCTATATGATATGTATAGAGGTAACTGCTTTCTTCATCTATACATGTCGTTCTAACATTTAGTGCAAACAAACTGTGGCAACGCATGTCAACAGGTTCACATCGCGGGCGCGCTTGCTGAAATATCAATCTAGGTGTGTGCAAGTAAAAAAGTCGACGCAAGGCTGGCGGGTGGCCGCGGCGGAATCCCCTTCGGGGATTTCGACCTTTGTCGGCGGGAATATTTCAGTAGCAATCATATCGGTAATTCGCCGGCTGATTGTCCCTGACCGCAGCTCGATCCACGAGCGGGCAGCGTTCCTTATTTTATTCCGTCCTTATTCGGCCGATGGATAAACTCTAACGGACCCATGACGCCACTTCGCGTAGGCGCGTAAGGAGAGGGAGGGGGCGGGCGAGGGGGAGAGGGCCTGGGAGCGCGAGATCAAAGGATCAGCATAAACGATCCAATCAGTCGGATAATTCGCCGTGATTGCGCGGAATTCGTGCCGCTGTACGATTCTGCTACCGTACGGCTGGCCGTCGCGCGTTGATTGCCTCGGAAAACAATCGTCCGTCCGTTTACTGAGGCCCGCAGAAGTTGCTCACATTCCGCCACTCCCCCCCATTCCCAATGATATTTCGTACTTTTTCTCTACGAAAGATTGATCTCATCGAGAAAAAGAGAGAGAGAGAGAGAGAGAGAATCAATCAGCTTTATATCTACATAAAATTATTTGAGAAGTAGACAAGTAACAATAAGTTAAACAGAGCAAACAGATCGATTCTTATCATGAGAAAATATCAAATTTAATATTGTAGAAATAAAATTTGAAAATATTCATTGTGGTAGAAAGAACTGCAAAGATAAAGTATTTAATGAACGAGAAATAACGTTGAGAAAAAATATTAGACACATGCTTAAAAAAAATGGTAAAGCACAAAAGTGCATTACCACGCTCGATCTTTTGAGGATTTTCAACAGAGAAAACATTATACGTTGAATGATACAGCGTGTCGTGTCTCAGACGATTATGACCTGATGCATGTTTTTAAAGATCATCGACATAGCCGGTATGGTCAATTAGCCATAGGGATCGTCACCCGGGTCCTTACGTATCGTATTTCCAACGTGGGAGGTCCAGTGCGTCTCTCACGGAGGAATGAGCTCGTGGAACTCCGTAAGAGGCTTCCATCACGTGCTATTTTCTTCATCCAGAGAAAAATTTATAAAAAATAATCTATCGAGGCCAATGATTTATAAAGGTATACGTGTCTAAGTTACAAAATACTACAGTACTACAACTAGAGAACTGGATGAGAAAAAATAATAATATATATAATATATATGTATAAGTATATTAAAGTACCATATAATAAGTTTTTTAAATCAATGATTGCATGTTTTACAATTATAATTAAATTAATAATTAATTAATATAATTAATTAGTACACCAATAAATATAAATTAATGTAAATTATGCATCGAGACAAGCTGCTTTAGCCTATAAGCTTTATAATGTCGGCTTTAAAAATATTGTAAGATGCTTTATGACGCTTTATGCAATAAAGAGAGTAATCTCTTCTCCATTACTGATTGGGGTGAGTAAATTACAAGGTGTTGTAATTTCCAATCTTGGATTTGCATTACCATCGGTAAACGATTGCATACCGTAGCTTTCAATTTATCCTGGGAATACCGTGTACCCTGCAAAAGGTTTCTATTACGTTTTCCTTATTGTGACAATTTAGAAGGTGTCTACATGTCGGTGATAATTCGGGTGCGATCATGCAAGAAATCTGGCCGAACGAACTGGAAGGGACGGAGACACCGTAACACGATCGGTGCAGCACGATCACTTTGGTGATCCGGGCACACGTACGTATATACGTGAAGATCGTGACACGAGGTCGTTTCGAGAAACCGGCACGCTTGTCCTGCCTGCATCTCGAGAATGAGATAAGTGTCGAGCTGTCTCGAACGATTAGCGCATTAGCATAATGCGAGATGCCGAATCCGAATTATCACTTAGATTTGGCACCTGGTATAGTTGAAGCGATAAAGAGCGCAGTAACTATTAAAATAATGACAAACGATGAGTTTTTTAAAATAAAAAATATAATGCGATAAATAGAACAATTGCGACGTTAAAGGAACAATTGCGAGGCAGAAAATTGTGCTTGAGATATATTGATTGTCGGAAACACACAAAGAATTGCTCAACGTATTATACGTATAGTTGAAGAATATATAAGTTGAATATATTATACGAATATATAGTTGAGGAGAGAATACTCTATATAACAAATAGTAATCTGGCATGAGATATACGAGATAGAGCCGTAGATTTGCTATTTCTCTGGAGATCGACGAATTCATAAATTTATAGGCAGCTCTAGATCTATACCGATGCATATATTCATAACACGGTAAACCCACAAATTACTATCTTTATATTTGTCTAATATGGAGATTGCATGCAACGTTATCGGGGACTGAAAATCAGACGGCCTACATTTAGTGCTAAATGCAGGATATAAATACAGCCCCTAGATCTACAGACTTTCTCTTTTAATCCATCCGCTGTCATTTCTTTGCAATTCGCTAGTGCGTTAAAAATACAATGTTATATCGCAGTAAAAGAAAATCTAATAAACAATAAAAGTACACTTCAAACAAAATTTGCTCTAATTTTGATAAGAGATATTAACAGGTTGAATTATCCGAATTATGTATATGACATAAAAATGATATGTAATATTATATTACAATAGATGATTATATGAGATCTGTTCGGAAAAACTTCAGCATTTTTAAAATAGTGCAATAAATATATTTAGCGAGGCTTGCTTCTTTAAAACATGGAAGTGATATCCATGCGCTCTCGGTAAGAAGCTGCATCAGTGCTTCTTCAGAAAAAATCATTTTATTTAATAGTCACATTATTTATCTAAAAATTACTGCTAAATGAAACTAATTACGTACTATCGATTTAATTGTAAAGCTTTAATTTCATTGATTAAATGCTTCATGTATATTATAATAAAATAATATATCATAAATCAATATATACTATAAGTATAAATTAATATACACTATAAACAATTAATTATACACTATAGATAAGCATAAATCAGTTATACTGTACAATGCAAAAACTAAACGCATTAACTTAATTCAATATTAATCCTAAAATTAAAACGTTATTACTAATTCATCATATTTTTTACATTTTCATTTTTATTTAGAAAAAATTATGATCTAATCAGCTCAGCTCCCAGCACTTGTCTAAATTCACAATTTTACACAGATAACTGCGAAGACAGATTTCTGATTTTCGAGTCCTCCTGAGTCAGCGCCCGTGAAAACGCCTCTACGTGAAAGAAACACTGGAAAACTAGAAAGGAATATTTTGACTAATCCTCAATAAACATTAGAAAAGTATTAAAAAAAAAAGAATTTTCCAAAGAGAGATCTTGTATGTTAATAATAGATATTTTAGCAAACAAAATCAGTATTTTTTTAATAATAAAGTTAATTCTTGCCTTTAGTTCATCAGGTCCTCAGGGATATAGAAACTAATCATAACAAAGAATCACTGAGCGTTTTCTAACCTGTTCGTATTTGCACATTTTCGAGACATCTTTTCATAGCAATAATAAATCATTAATTCAAAGCCTTAATTAAAAATCAATTCATTTTCAAAAATATTTAAAAAAAAACATAGGTACACATTTCTTAAGAAGAAAAACTGAAAAAAAGAACATGATATATGTATTTAAAAAAAGAATTAATGTATACAATAGAAAGAGTTTCTTCGGTTAAACTCGATTTTTTTGTTATTTCGTTGGAAATGGTTGAACACATTTCGACACAATTTTTTTTTCTTTGGAAGAAGCATCTTAACATCATAAAGGCCACCAGAAATTTTTCTAAGAAGTTTTCGCGACAAAGAAAAGGAACAGGAAGTGCATGATTTTATTTCGTTGACTAAGATTTATTAAGATTTGGTTTCAAATTTCAAATCCATCTTTGTTAGATAATGGGATTAATGATACTTCGTTACCGACAATGAATCGACAAAAATTTCATTGAAATACCTACAAAAGTTTGAATCTATACAGAGAAAATTTCCTTTTAAAATTTATCCAGAAAATCATATTAATCGTGGGACAATATAGTATTTCGGCAAATTCTATGTGATTTTCTCTGTTTTTTTAATGTGCACTACAATAAATTTGTTGTAGTGTATATTTAAAAAAATAGAGAAAATCATATAAATGTTGTCCAAATACTATTTTGTCCTACGAACATAATTTTCAGGGTAAATTTTAAAATAAAATTCTCTTCGTATATGCAAATGCAAAATATGTGATTTATAACGGTTAAAAATACATTTACGAGTAACAGACAAACAATTAACCGGTAGTTTCAAGAAAAGAAAGCTCCTCGACGAGCGAGCGCACTTGCCTGAAAATTTTCGATTCTAAAGTCGCGGTGATTACGAAGAGATAACTAGTTGCGGAAAGTGTGCCGCGATTATTCTACGGTAATGGCTAAACCGATTAGTTTGCGATTGCCAAAGAAAACGGTTATCCAATGAAGTTAACGTTCTGTGACGCACGTAAATGTCAGAAGCTTACGAGTTCGAGTTCATTCTCTTCTCTTTCCGGATAAGATATATATCAGTAGGAAGTATTATAACGAGTCGTCGATTTCTCTCGGTTGTTAAACGTTTATCTTTTTTTTTTTTTGGAAGGAGATGGGGGGGTGAGAGAGAAAAGCGATTGCAGCTGGCATCGAGAAACGTTTATATTTATATTTGGGATATATTATGGACGAGGTACGAACAATGCCTTTTACCCAACACCTGTACCGCTCGATACGGGCCGCAATGTAATGGCGATAAGATCGAAAGTGCACCATCGCGATTCCACGGATTGCAAAGGCCAGGTCCGCGATGATCGACAGAACGATTACGATCGGCACGGTGGATAACAAAGTTACAAATTGCGCGATACCACTCGATGGGACCTGTCCAAAGACTGGGTGAATGTCGTTCAGTTTAAGAATTTGCAATTTAAATCTAGATACAGATCGGGGACGAACATACGGGTCTCTCTCCCGATAACGGTGGCGGTTTGGACGTTTTCGATTGCGACGTAATATTACGGCGATAAGATCGGAAGTACGTATCTGCGGAAGTGCGAGGCGTGCGAGATCGATCGTTTGTGCTAGATAGAAAGGCCGCGATTGCTGCAAAAATAGCATTTCGTCATTTACGGACACGGTGGTAACAACGAGCCTGCCGCTTACCCAGCTTAATGGCGGTGGAACGTGATTGATTATTCCCACGCGTAGATTATTATTTTCTTGAACGTGTCATTCCCCATTTCATAATGCAAATTCATTGTTAAATAATACTACTTTATAACGCGAGAATCGATCATACGAGAGAATCGATAGCAATTTATTGATTTATCGTTAGTCAAAAGCGTTTTACGAATTACGAAACGGATCGTCGTTTACGGTATGCGGAAATCTCGAGTATTTGACAACGATCAATTACGACCAGGCTGTTGTTATGTCCCGTGAGAGAGAACGGCTCGCTGGTTTATTGCATCCGAGATTAGACGTTTACAGATCTTTGATTTCTTCAATAAGAGAAAGGGAGAGAGAAATATACGTCTCTCCACGCGTTTCCGTGTGTGCTTCTATAATATCGCGTTGATAAGATCAAAAGTTCGCGGCTACGGTGTACGCTAGTCTCGAGTCATCCGTAATAGATAGGAAGATTACATTTGCGATTGGCACGCGGGATAATATTTTCCGCGGCGAGTGGCATTAGCAGCGAAATTACAGAGGAACCGTAGAGAGGGGTAGAGAGAGAGAGAGAGAGAGAGAGAGAGAGAGAGAGACGTGCCTGGAAATCGCGGGGTCGCCTTTTGCAAACGGTTCTCGAAAGCGCGTTTCGCCGACCTTGCGAGGGCCGCTCACGAATAGCTTATAATCGAGCCGAACATTTCATTATCGTGCAATAAATGCGTAAACGAAAAGAAAGAGGAAAAGCCTGCAAGAATATCGGGCTTCGAGGTATTTGATTATCACGTTTGGGATAAAATACGCGTGTAGTGTGAACAACAATTAATGAAATTATAGTTAGACTAATTTACGACTTGTGAAGAAAAATCTACCTCTACGATTTCGATCGCGTTTCAAGTCTTCCCTCGCCTTCTCCTTTCTCGCTGCCCCCTTTTTATCCGCACTGCTCACCGCAATTTACCGTCGCCGCGCGGCAAAGCTGTTTCAGCACAATGGAAGCGCAAACGCAACGTAAGCGCCGCGCGTCGTCGTATATGAGAGCCTCTGGGCACAGATGTCCCCGCCTAATTAGGCGAACTCAGAGAGGCGAAATTACACGTTTCGGAGCAACTGAAATGAAACACAATTCATTACCCGGTCCCGTACCTTAAAGCTCGTTGCACGCGGGATGCGCCCGTGACCCGCTCAACTATATCTCTCCACCTTCCACCGTCGGAATACGTATAATTGGCCCTTAGAATTTCAGCGCGCCAGCAGCTGCAGATATATGTCAAAGCAGCGGAGCTGCACGGCGAGCTCTCGTAGCCCACCGTAATCTGGACGACTTCTCTGTAACGTTTCCAGAGAGAGCATAATCCATTAAACAGTAAAAGAAAACGCGTTCGTATGTTTCGTAAGTAATTCACTGTGTCTTTGGCACATTGCCTTCGCTTTGTGGATTACGTACACATGACTGTGTCTTACAATTCGTATATCTTTCCCGATCGACAATTTTCGTTCGCTAATTTTACGAAGATTGTATCATGAGGAATGGAAACCGGTAATTTCGACGAAGTTGGAAAGAATCTATTGTAAGTCGCAGAAACGAACGATGAATTCCACGTTTATTCGCGATAGCTTACCCCTCGCGAAATTAGGGGAGAGATGGATGTGCCAATGTGGAGACGATGCCACCCCACATCTGCCCCGCCGCGCGGAGGGGTATAGAGGCCATTAAGAGAGGTTTGTCCGAGACCCGTTGTTTACGCGGCGGAAGTGGACTATAATCAGACGGTGGTGCACAAAACCGCAAAGCAACGATATTACTGTCATTTGAACGGACTCGCCCCCGCCCGACGAGAGAGCTCTCCCTCGCGCGCCAGTCGACGGGACGCGGCCGGGAGAGTCCCTGGAAATTAAATGCCCGAGATCGTTTGTCATTATCCGGGATGAAAGGGGTAAGGGGGACGATCGCCGGCGATCGGAGTCGGAATCGTGAAAAAAAGCTACTCCCCCTCCCCACCGTCTCCTTCCCTCCGGACTGCGAGCGACTGCGATGTCGCCGGCAGTTCGACCGTACAGGTCGTGATCAATCGCGGAATCCTGGCCCTTATTATATCGAGTCTTTATTATCCGGTCCAGACGAAAGATCGCTTACAGATCGTTGCGGCGAGGGAGGCGAGTCGTTGGGAATTAAATGCCCGCGAGTTCGTGCCGTCATTATGACGAAATATTAGCCTTTTATCAATTGCCTATCCAGACGGACCCGAAAGGGGATCGCATGAAATCGTTGTTACGGGACGGACGACTTTTTTTTGTTTCTGCTGGCAATCGATTTGTGAAATGACCGTACCACAATCAGCGAATTATAACGAATCCCGACAACAGATTGCAACAGTAATACTCGTATAACTCGTCACAGTCTAAACGTAACCTTAGAGGAACAAGGATCATTAAAATAAATCAGGTCATTGTTATTATCCTTAAATTATTATTAAAGCGATCGTCCATCATTATCATTGAGAAGCGTACAGTGTTCCGCGCTGTGTTTCTCTTTTTTTTTATCGATCGCAGAATACCTTTTTTCCCATCATTTCCTTCATAACTCTCTGCATTAAACAGTGCGGTAATTAATACGCTCTCCTCTAATGCCTTGCACTAAACATCGCGGTGATTAATAAGCTTCTCTGTAATTTCCTGATTTGAATAGACTAGTAATCAAGTCATTAAGTCGAATACAATATCACTAAAAAAAAAGTGGAGTACTTAAGAACGGTCTTATTATCGATCGGTACTGCGTAACTTACTAATTCGAGCATAGAAGAACATGGGTTCTAAACTGACTGAATCTATATAAATAATAAATATACAAGGTTGATTCTAGTAACTGGGCTGAATGATAGCTATTTTCTAAAGATAGAAAGTGTAATATCTGCAGTGTCATATTAAGACATAGATTAGGTGAACTGTAGTCCAGGACGGTAAATTTTAGAAAGAATTTTTTTTTTAGTTGAATTTAACTTTTTTTGTTCATATCAAGTCCAATGTTATCACGAGCTTAAATTACAATATTATCGATGAATTTTCTGCATTAAAATATAGAAAAAAAGCATTTTGATTTAATTTATTATATTCTTTAATTTTTGTATTTTTGTTGTGCTTTTTTTTGTTATTTTTGTACTTTAGCTAAAATAAGGGATTTCTTAAAACAAGATCTCGAAAAAATCAATTTTCCAATTGATTTAATATGAAAATAAATTTTCTCAAGTGACATCAAATCTTATAAAAAGATAGCTCGAAATATTTCAGCTCATTTGGGCACAAAACAGATTACCCAGTAGCGAATATTTGTCAAAGTATTTTAATCTTCCAATTATCTTATCCTAATACTTTTATATAAAATAATAAAAAAAAATCGATATGCTAATTAAATCTTCACTACAATCGCTCAATTTTTCTAAATTAATATTAGAGAAAGGTTAATATGAGCTGAAATATAGTTATTAAAAATAAGTGCTTAATTTCATAAATATTAAACGAACGTTTCGACTGTACTAAAGTCTTTGTTAGCCGCAAAATAAAAACAAAATTATTAAGCATAAATTACATACTACAGATAACTCATTGAATAGATTAAAGGAATAAATTATTTGTATACGCGCAGAAAATAATCACATCAAAGGACGAACAAATAAATTAAATAAAAATTAAATAAATTAAAATAAATAAGTAACACATTTTTCGCACGGCAAGTCAAGAATGAAATCCCAGATTAACCGATTCGTCATTAGAAGGCGAAAAAAGTAAAATCATGAAGAAATGAAAATGGCATGTTTACATTAAGTGGTACACCTTGTCATTTTCGGTACTTTTAGGTTCAATTTTTTCAGAAACGTGATACAGCAATTTTATTTTCGGATTCATTTTTAGTAACAAAAAATGTAAAAAATACTTTGTTTCATTCATGGTCTAAAATCCGTGAACACAATCTGTCAAGTAACAAAGGTTGTAATAAACGATATTAAGTGTCCAACAAGGCTCAACGACTTCCTGCTATAAATACAAGGAAAAAATTTGTTTGACTGACTAAAATATTAATACCTTTTGAATCTTTTTCTTCAAAGAAATTCAAACAATTTTGTCTCTGCGGGTGACATTCAAAGAGACTAATTTGTCTCTGCGGATGACATCCTCATTGATCGGCCATTGATGTGCGGTATGCCGTCAACGATGATAGCACGCCTTTACGGCAGTGTTCTCTCTCGATGCATTTAATTTATCGCTCTGTAACCATACGGGGACTGGACAATTCTCGACCATGATGCGGTCAGAGGGATCCCATCGAGACGGTGGGCCGAACCGTGGAAACAGAAAGAGCGAGAAAAGGGAGCGGTCAGGGAGAAAGAGACCGAGAGGAAAACAAAGAGAGAAGGAGGAAGCGATCCGACGTTGAAGAAAGGAGAGAGAAAACGAGCGAGAAAAGACGAAAGGGCGGCACGGAGAGAGATAGGAGGAAAGACAAATGAACCGCGAAACAAAAGGGCACCGGCACATGAGAGAAACCCGGAGAGGGGCTGGCTGCACGGGCGGTGGGGACAGGCGGCGAAGGGGGATCAGAAAGGGGGCTTTGCACGCGGGGGCGTGGCGAACACGGTATTAAGCAACCGCGCCACCGCATTGTAAAGGGCAAAGTGTTATTGTTACGACCGCCGACCGACTCGCGGCTAATTGGATTTAAAGACGAATTGTTCGGGTACTTACAGAAGCACGTCCTCAAGAGGACGGCGACGCTTGCCTCCCTTTACTATCTGCTGCGTGCCCGGGCTGCGAAAGGGAACGTCCCGAGTTTACCGGACAATCTTCACTGATAAGCTTCCGCTGCTCGCAAGTTTCCTATTGCGATTGCATCGGGTTATTGAATCTTGTTTCACCCCCGGAGAAAGAGAATTTCTCGATTGACTAGGATTAATGCCTTCCCTGGATGAGCACAAGCTAAAAGACGTTTCTGTTGTTCTACAAAAAAAATTATTTTGTATTACACCTTTGTTAAATAGTACTGTACAATCCATAGCGTTTTAAAAATACATTGAGAGACAAATAAATAAAGATCGAAATTGTAGAATTTATCTTCACGAAACTTTCTGAGAAAACAGATTTTTAGAATTAATGAATAAGGAAGCTTTTTATCACAATATTTATAAAGTACTAAATGATTAGAATTATTTTTGCAGATTTTATTTTTATCATTTCGCTCCATTCCATCTAGTTCGCGTTCATTTTTTTTGTATAACATATACTTATTATTCAATTTAATATTTCAACATCTAAGAAAATCCAACAATTAAGAGTATTAGATTAAAAATATAATAACACTATTAACGAATGATAAATAGATTATTACCAATTTAATCTATTATGATATCTAAAATATTTTCCAATATATAGTCCAGACTTTCTTTCAAATATTTCGTATAGATATAACATGTTTTCTTTCTTGGCACTTTGCGATTAAAACGTGTACTGCACTATTTTTATGTTTATCTTGCAAACGCAAAATAATTATGTGTAAATAAACACGACAGCGACCGGTGACAGTAGACATATCTTATCTCTTAGATTAGAAGAAAATGAGTCTGAGACACGAAGATCTCTACAATTACAGTTTCGGTCAAAAATATTAGGAACTTAATCATTATTTAACTAATTGTAAAATATTTTAGCTAAAAAATTGATTTATAGCATTTGCTGTGAATTATTCTTTGTTTCAAGAAGCTTTTAAATTTATGTATAATATCAGTAATAAACAATATATAGATAAAAGAATTCCAGATAAATGAAAAAAGTATGGGTATCCCTACTACTTTAAGGTTATAATACCACAAAAAATATTTAAAACATGCCGAACTAGCTTCGACAAATGATTGGCTGGAACAAAATTCAATGTTCAGCATAGGACTGAAACCAAATGCTGACAATGTCAAATTCGAAGACCGGCATCACAAAGCGAAGAAAAAATGATTTCTAATAAGTTTGACTTAAAAAAATCTTTCAGTGCTATGAGCATGTAAAACATGTCAATTGTACACATACAATTGTGAATACTATGGGCGATAGTAAAAAAATATTCGGCGTTGAAGCGCAGTGGCAGATCACAAATGGAATATTTCTTGTATGCACGATCCATTTGTCAAAAATGTTTAGTTTCCTGAAAAGGTTATAAGTATATCATTAATATTTTTACTATATTTACTATATGCAATTGTTATACTATATTATTACCAACTCATTTTACAACATTACCATTAGTATTAGAACAGATTTGCGAACGTCGCATTTTACTGTTTGCTTTTTATATTTATAAAATGTCTACATTATAAAATATTTATGAAATTTTAAAAAAAATGTCGTTTACACTTCTATTACTCGCCGACTATCTGAGAGATGCGTGAGAGTCATCGCAAACATGCTCGGTCTCTCGAGGCTATCCTCGCTTCCCTTCGCGATGGTATAAATTATGCATATAGCCGCGCATTACATTCAACCCCATTTTGCACCGGATGCAACCTAACCGGAACTTTCGGTTCATGCTTCGCGCGCGACGAAGAAGACGAAGAAGAGGACTGATTCCGCGAGGCACGGGAGGGAGAGGGAAGATCACGCCGGCGGACGCGTAGGACAAAGAAGCGCGCGGCGGAAGAAAACGAGAGACGTAACGCGCTCTCGAGCGGCTCATTGAAAAAGGTGAGAAGGTGTATCGGAACGGTGTATAATTAGAGTTATTACTTTAACAAGCCTGTTACCAGAGAAAAAGAAGAACAGCACGCGGGCCGAGGGGGAGCAGGGGGGGCGGGAGGGAGAGGGAAAGAAGAGTGTAGAGGAGAAGAAGGGGCCAGGGAATGAAGGTGGAAGGGGTACAGTGTCGGGTCGGCGCGGGGAGGGTGGGGGTGGAGGAGGCCGTGGTCGATGCATTGTTGCTGGCTAATGCAGGCCTTCTTTGCATCATAAAGGCGATGTGCAGACCCGGCCTTTTATGCAGACGGCCGTGTGCACGAGAAGATATGCATACAACGATACGTTCACGCGCGCGCGCCTACAGTGAACGAGGTGCAACACCAATGCACGGGACGCCGTCGACGATGACGACGACGACGACGACGACGAAGGCGTCTCGAAAGCACACATTTTGCGAGCGATACGGTCAGACGTGGCGCACCGCATCGCGCTACCTCGCCGTTCGGCTATACGTATGCTAAGTTATCGGCGCCAATTAATTTCACTTAGCCTGGCCAGCTGCTCCACCCCGAGCTACTTTTTATTAACGCTATTCTTCGGCGCGCATCGGCGCGGCCGGGCCCGCACCGTGACGCCGGGTGTCTTCCTCTCGCGAAGCAGTCCCGAGGCGTGAAAAACCAATTATCAAGGAAAGGTCGAAAAATACCGAACGGCTGTTTGCGCTCGATTAAAATCTTGAATGCGAACCGTAGCACCTTAACACGCCCAGTATAATTACGCAATATATTCTTTATTTCACTCGCAAACGCGAATCAATTCTCGTTAGACTCTCAATATCAATTTCTCATTGTGCTATTATCGAATGAAAGAATAAGGACCCAAATTTCTTATCAATTATCTTCGATTATTTTTATCAACGAGCTATGTGCGTGTATATATATACATATATATATATATATATATATATATATATGTATATATATATATACATACACACATGTGATTTAACTATATTTCTTTATAAAAGAGAGAATATATATATTTTTTTTCTCTTTTATAAAAAAATATAGTTAAATCACATACGTGTATGCCTAATGTACTAATATTACTTTTTAATTTTTATTATTTCATCTTATAGCCGCGCATGTTAGCAATCGTGCAATCATGTTATAGCCGTCTATAAACGCGAGACTACGTTTTCCGAGCGTTTACTCGCTTACCAAAGATAGAGCCGTCACGATCCGCGATCGGTGGTACACGCGGAGAGAGTAGTCAGCGCTCGTACACACGGGATTGGCACATTTTGCGATTCGCCTTGGCGCGCGGATTGCGTTCCCGCGCGATTTCCTCGTTCGCGCAACGTTTTTGCGACGCTCCGCGCTCGTAAGCCGCGCCGCGCCGGAGGAGAGCGCGCCCGAAGGCGCGTCGTAACGTCCCGTGAAATAAGACCGTTCTCATGGTGAGCTAGCCGGGGTGCAATGGGCCGGATAAATCGTCAACGTGTTTCGCAGAGGAATTTCGTGACGCTTCATTAGGCCAAGCCACGGTCGCGCCGCTGTCTCCTTGACAAGTTTGACAAATTATTCCGTCGCGGGGCTTGTGTGTAGCCTGTGACGTCCTCGCGCCGCGCCGCACCGCGCCGCGCCGGCCGAGGGCTGCGCCGAAAGATCCTTGACAGGATCGGACTTTTACATTACGTGAGGATGAGCACAGCGCCGTGAAAAGCTGGTTTTACCGCGGGGCGCATGTCGCGAGGCGAAGTGCACATGTCATAATTATCATACGATAATATTGACGTGTGATACGTAAACCACATACCTCCCTAAGAAATTATGTATTCTAGGAATAAGACGATAAACTAAGAACGAAACGTGCATAATTTGTTCCTACTTACATTCATCATTCCGAAATAACTGAACTGAATTGTTTCTAATAATTTCGTAACAAAGATTAGATTATTAATTCATAATAAATTTAAATTAAGAGACGTTTAAACGGTAGACTAATTTTTAAAAATATTTAAATACACTTTAAAAAATACTTTTAAAATTAATTTCTATTATTATCATAAATTTTGCAAGTTTTAAAACTAATTTTTCTGGCTGGAGAGAATACGATCATCTATTTTCTTTAAATAAAAATTCGTTAGATTGACGATCTAAAATTGCATGCAAATGTTAAGGCGTTTTTTATTCATTCGAGCCAGAAGTGCTGCCAACATTTTTTTGTTGCATGCATTAATGCGACCGTGATAATGCCTTAATATTTTCAGTTCCGATGTTTGGCGTCTCACGTCGTACGATATCGTACGCGTGTTCCGCTCCAAAAAGAAATCCGCGAAATCCCCGCGTTACCATCCAGGCTCGTTTGTAACAGCCCGAGCATTGGTTCGGACGGCGAAAGTTTTTTGCCGTATTATTTTTGCAATTAAAATTAACAACCGGCACGCTGCCAAATTAGCCCCCTAATGTACCCACCTCCCGTTTCATCCGCGCGTCATCCGGTCTTCGCCGATCTCTCTTGGCAGCGCACAGGCCGCCGCCGCCGTGGAAGAAAGAACGGAGAGGAGACGAGCGGTAGTTAAAAGACGGCAGTGCTACCATCATCAATATGTGTCGCCGACTTATGTACGAGCTTCTTTCTCTTCATTTCTGTATTATGTAACGGACACGTGATATTATAGTTATATCGAAACATCACCTTAATGAGAATTCCTTGTAACACCACTTTTAATGATTCTCGCCGTTTTAGCAGTTCTTAGCAGCGAACATTTATCTTCCTCCGCGCAACGTTCGTAATATTTATAAAAAATATTATATTCTAAACATTACATTCATGTATATGTGTATATTATACCTATGGCATTACCTCGTTGTTCTTATGTGTATATTAATGCGTTGAAGTAATCCTTTTAAATCTATAAAATTTTAATACTCTTCATATCCTTCGTTAAATTCCAAAATTACTTAAATCGATCATGCGATTCTTTTATTGTTGCACGATGTTCGTAAATGTCCCAATTAAAGAATCGGATTTTATCGCCTCGAATGTACGTCGCGAGGTCTGATTTTTACGAGGGCATCAATCTCGATCTCTCGTCGAATCTCGCGTTTTTTCGCACGCGGGGCAATGCTTACCCGCCACCGTGTGCGCGTCGGTAGGAAACAAAGACGGAGAGGCGAGAGTATCAGTTAAAAGATGGCAGTGCTACCATCATCAATATGTGTCACGGAGTTATGTACTCGACCCGATACGCACAATACACGCGGCCGCGCGTACACGCGCATACACACGAACGCCAGGCGTTTACTACATAGCGCCTTAATTATCTGCCGTCTTCCCTTTTGGCGCGACCACTCCGATGCACGACGTCATTCGCTCGTGCTTTTCTGATATCTGCCGCGATCGACTTGTTCCCTTCTAACGACGTGGACCTGCCGTGCAACACCGGCTTTAGGCGTATCGACTCCCTAAGCGAGACTTTTGAAATTTATATTTCTGTAACCAACGATTATAACTTCTATCTAGAACTTTCTAGCTAAAACATTTATTATGAAAATTGAATAAATTGAAATTAGAAACTTATATAATAATTCAACTCTTCCGGCACAGAAGAAATACATATTTGTAGATTTCGTTTAAATGATATGTCAGAAAATATCTGCATACGCCGATCTTGAATTTAAGGCTAATTGTCTTTGCTAACGGGGAAAACTAATTTTTGATGGAAATTGCTCGTTTTCATCACCCTTAAAAGAAGCCGGTACTGCTGTATAAAATTAAGGCGTCCATCCTGAGGTTCCAAAGTGGCGTTACGAGTTGAATGTAACCGATGCAGCTGCTGGCGCGCATCTTATCGGCGAGCAAATGCACTCCGGCCGATAAACGCGACGAATTCGACGGTTCCGCGATTTCTCAGCGAGAGAGATTATCCGATGGACCCGTAAAGAATGCAGATGGTCCCGTCAATTAGCGGCGGATTACCACGAGCTGTATCGAGCTGATTGGTAGTCTCGAATTAATTTCAGATCATCGTCGACTGAGCTAAACTTTACGATACGAAAGAAAAAAAAAATTCGATATCGACAGGAATAATTTACATCGTACGTAATATACATCAGTCTATAAACAAAGACTGTACACATACATTATAGTATTCAATAATCTAATTTTCATTAGTTCATCCACATTAGTTCGCAAAATTTTTCTCATTTGTCAATTAATTTATCTTTCGATAGCCAATAGTTTTGAAATTTCTTCCATAGGTACAACTTAATCGTATCTTAATTACAGTGCATTATACCCTCGAATTTCCTCACATTAATGAGGAGCATTAATTTTAAGACCGGCTCGTGCCGCCCAACGCGAATCCGAATGGGCTAACGTCCCGCAAGGAATTTACATGCTGCTCTAGATCTGAATAAAAATCCAGGGGAACTCATTTCGGAGCGTTCGACCGAGAGGGGAGGAAGCGCGGCGATCGTTGCGTTTCAGGAGCGAGTTGAGAGCGCCGCTATTAGCGACGCTGTCCGCAGGACCCGGCGAGCTCGATCTTCGTAGACGATCGTTGAAATGATTCCACTTATCCGCTACGGGGAGTCGCCGAAGAATCCAACGCCGGTACAAAAGCCAGTGGAAGCGAACTCGATCGCCGCGGGACGCCCGGCTACCGAAGATATTTCATTTACCGGACAAAAACCGCCCGTCTCCTGCCCCCTCCCCTCCCCCCATTCGCTCCTCCTGCGTCTCTCTCCTACTCTCACCTGGTCCGGTCACGGCAGACCGGAGGCCGAGGCAGGAATTCGAATTAATATTCGGCGCTGACGTACGAAATTACAGGCAGTCTTGTCGGCCGCTGGTGCACGCTGTCCGTCCGTCCATCCGTTCGTCGCCGTTGTTGTTCCTGCCGCTGCTGCGGCTGCTGCTGCTGGCTGCTGCCGCTGTTGTTGCCGCGCGTCGAGGAGACGCGCCCCGCCAGGAAACAAATGAGCGACGATCATCTTGTCCACTCGGGGCACAATGGAAACGACGACCTGAAACCATCGCGGTCGCCGTCACGGCGTCCTGGATATTGGATAACTGGCCGTTACTCCATTCCTGCGCCTGTATGCGTGCACATCCAATTTAGCTACCGAGTTTGGTGTAATTGACGTAATTGCGCATCGGCGCGTATTGTGCGCCTCCTGAAAATGGCGAGACGGACTCGCGATTGGACGCGAGAGAGACACGGTCTCGGTAATTGATTTTCGGTAGCTATAAGGACGTCGAAGTGAAGGAGAGAAACGAGGTGTCGACGAATTAATTTTTTAGATAGTCACAATGGGGCGAAGTATATCGAGTCGTTTAGAAAAACAGCAATATGACAGCCTGTAAAGATATGAAATTTTGACGTATAAAACATTTCCGTTTTTCACGTATATGATTATCTTGTTGTTAGCGGCTATTACAGAATCATTTTATATTCCTACTTCTAAGAAATTACCGTAAAATATGAACGCGACGATAGACATTTTTATCATTCCAAGGTGAATATCGGAATCTGACAAACCTTTATACACCCTAGCAAGTCCACCTTGAGCAGAGATCCAGCGCGGAAGGTTCGCAGGGTCTCGATTCGACAGATTTGCATCCTCTTTCCGTTGGTGCGACGCGTCGCGAGGGCAACGTTCTTCTTCCGAGTCAGAAACACGAAGCAAAAGAAGACTTCTCACCTGTTGGGCCCATTGTCCGCGAGATAATTTGGTTAAAGTAACTAATCGCTCGCCCCTTTTCGGGGCCCCGCCGCTTATATGCCCGATGCCGAACCGCGGTCCCTTTTGTCATAATTAATAGTTCCTTCCCGCGCCGCGGAGTCCTTACCACTCTTCTTCCCTAAATGATTCTTCATCCATCATCGTGGGTCCGAGTCTTCGAAGAGCCTCTCTTTTTCTCTCTTTCTCTCTCTCTTTCTCTCTCTTCGACGTTCGATTTCCCAGAATCCGCTTCCCACCGCCCCGACGATGCGTGGTGGCGTTGTTGCCGGTCCCGGTCGACCGAGTCATCATCGTCCACCTGGATGTAGGTAGTAGCAATTGTTCCGGACGGAAGAAATAATAAATTTTTCCCGTGTCAATTCTCCGTCCGAGCGAAATTTCAATTGTCCTTGCAGCGCTACTTTCGTTCCGATCTCTTCTCACTTTTCATCATCGCCTTTTGAGACCGCCGACGATCATCGCGCCGCTGGCTGACGATTCGAAAGCTGTTTCAACGGATAATACACAACCGTGAGGTATCCCCTCGGGATTCGGATGCGCAGTCATCTCACGAAGTGACGGTAATTGTTCGTTAATTCGAATGGTAGCAGCGGCGCCTTTCTTTTCGTCGCGTACAAAAGTGCGGAAATGGAATCACGATCTCTCGTAGCGGGTTTCAAAACGCGCACACCTGCCGAGTTTCGAGATTTCTTTCTCTTTTTTTTACGAGGAAAAGGCTTTCCGTATTGTTTTTGTAATGAATTCGCTACACTGTTCTTAATATTACTCTTATAATTACTATATTAAAATATATCGCTTGATCTTTCGATAACGACGATGGTAAAAATCTTTTTATAATTGAAAAGATGATTTCACACACACGCCGAAGAGAGCGCGCGCGCGCACACACATAAATGCACAATGCTTGATTCCTGGCACTTTAAAAGCCCACCTCACTGTCGTGAGATTCACGCGCCTAATCCGCGCGCAATCGTTTCCCCGGATCTCGCCCCGGAACTTCCGCTTCTTTTACGCGCGCTGCTTACGTTCTGACGATTCGAGATTGGGATCTGAATTCGTTGAGAACGACCGTATAGTGAAAGAGAAAGTGCGCGCGCGGCTGGTGTCAGAATTAGCGTAAGTTGTCGAGGCGTCGGGGAGGAGGCTGGAATACGGTAGACACTATTTAGACTACCACGCCAATTGCGACGTCCGCATCAGGAAGGCCGCCAAGTAAAACAATCCCCCCGAGTTCCCAGTGGTTCTCACCCAATTTTCGACTTGCATTCACACAACGCCCAATTTCTGCTTTCATGGGAAACACGTGGCGTATCGCGTGCCTTGTAAATGTAAAATTTTTATTCTTCGGCGGCCTTTTCCTTTTCCACGCCTCTGAATGGAATCGGCGGGAACAGCCCCGGAAAATGTGCCACGAAAAATAAAGTAATCGTATTCCCGCGTAGAAAAGAAGCAATTTACAAAAATTAAAGTATTAAATCAATCGCATGGCGTACCCGCTACACACGCCCCTTTTCTGCACGGCAGAGAACAATGCGTGGACTTAAGCTCGTTTCTTCCTCATAATTTTATTCGAGTTGCTAAATTGCGAATCATTATACGATGGTAAAATAAACTTTTCCAGGTAAAGCACTAATTATCGCTACGAGCAACACTGTAAGAATTAATTGCGATATTCTTAATGCTCTAGCTCATTCCGCATTTATCTTTCTGAACACCTGACGAAATCTGACGTTTTTATCTTTCCATTTTTATTTCTCCTTGCTCTCTCTCTCTCTCTCTCTCTCTCTCTCTCTCTCTCTCACATACACACACACATACACATTCTCAATCGCTCGCTCTCAGATTGTCGCGTACACGCGAAAGTGCGACTGCACATGCAATCGCATCTCGATGACCGTTCCCGAGGTGATTTAACGACTTGTCACTCACTTTATCAATTTGCCGCCGCTGGAAATCACGGTTTCACGTACGCGTAGGTACCGGCGAGCGATACCTACCACGCGGCGTATCGAATTATAAATAATAAACCTGTTTTTTTGTATACCGATGCAGGCGGATTGAATGCGCACGATTCTGTATTATCCGCTTTTAATATAAAGGTATCTTACAATCTGGGATTTTCATTGTAGCGCGTTTTATCCTGTCGTCGAAAGTAATCGACAAATTATATGTCTTAAAGCCCGTGTCAGACTCGCATTCGAGATTGAGAATTGCGAATTGAAGAGTAGAAGTTGACTAATCATATAATTTTAATTTTAATCCATTTCAATATAATTAGTTGAATTCTAATATTTAATTTACAATCCTCAATCTTCAAAGCGTAGTCTGATATGAACTTAAGAGAATATCACAACTACGATTACTTTATTGTCAGAATTTGTATAAAATTTATATATAGATCTCCTACCCCCCCCTGTTAGAAAACCTTAAATTAAATTAATGATTGTCAATTCACAGCGGATGCAGTTAATTTTCATCTTATAACACAATTTTTGTGTTTTTTTTTGTAGTATGCTTCCGTTTGTTCGTGATTACAAGATACAAGATACAATGCAGGCACAATGGCAAGCAACATCACGAACTCGATTTAAGTTTCCGGGAGATACGTTACACGTAACGAAGGGCAAACACGATGTCCTCGGCCTGACGACTTTTTCAACGGACAGTGCCGGCCGAAAATGGCCGGGATCGTGAGCGCAGATAAGAGTCGTGCTTGCCCATGTCCCCCGTGTTTTTCGGAGTTTTGCGCCGGTAATTGTCCGGCCATATGCTCGTCCCGCGCTCGCCCACCGAAACACGTCGGTGGTAACTCCTCGACGGCTCCCGGCCGTCTCATCCCGATCGTCCCGCGATTACGCGCTCTCTCGTTCTAATTACAATATTTAAATTCCGCCCGACATGTGCTCAGGCCAATTCGGGTCGAACGCTGAATGGCCGCGTTATCGCCGTCACGACACGCCCGCTTGCGCGCGTGTGCGTGAAACGCGACGTACGCGCGTGGTTTACGCACGAAAGCTACGTCGGGAGCCACGCGGAAGAGACTGTTGGCTAAACATTTGACGGCTATCGCGATCGACCGCGCCGATAATTCATTACCCGACCGGATCAGATACGCGTCAGTTGCGCGAGTTGCCCTGTGCCGGTATCCGGATCATTTTCTAATCGCGCCCAGCACGAGTTCGAGATCCGCTTTTATCAAGATAATCCGTTTTTAATGCCAGCAAATTGAAACTTAAGGCGAGGAATAGTAAAGCAGTAAGCGAATCCTTCGCATTTATAGTCGCGTCCTTTTGCTGAAGATCTCAACTGAAACCAGTCTTGAAATATGTTAAGATTTAAATAGATTTTGCGATTTAATTCGATATCCGTTACGTCACATTTGCAACCGCGATTTAATTGAGAAACTAACAATAAGATAAAGTCTCTTGTCTTGAAAGTCTTGAGACGCGGTCTGAATTAAACTTATTTCTCGCGGTTTACAATTATTTCTTGATAACTAAGGAAAGGATTTTATTTATAATAGTTTTTAAATTGCAACGTTTTTTCGGAGATTATTTGAAAAAAAAAAATTACATAAAGAAACTTGAAGTTTAAGAGATTTTTAAAACATGAAAATAAAAGACTGAAATTACTAATACGATATTATAACTTTCTATTAAGTTATTCGTAATCTGGCTATTCGTATATCAATCTAATTGGCTACCAAGAGATTGAAATCGATGAATAATTTAAATAAGTTTTTATCAAGGCGCGATGCGAATGCGAGACATTCGTATCCATAAAAAATTTACTACATTACCTGCAAATATTATGAATATTACTCGAAAATATCTTACAATAATTACAATTCTTCATCTACTGCTCCGATTCGTAATTTCTTCTCTTTTTTTTTTAACGTATTAGGCTGTTCAAGTACGAGTGAGACTTTTGAGCTTCCCGCTCAACAGACTCAATTTTAACATGTTGGTCAGTTGGTAGTACTGGTCTGCGCTATTCGTTGCCTTCGTTGGTGCAGTTGGTTACTGTTCTAACAATTAGTCGCGTCGTTACATGCAGCTTCTAAAACATAATTAACAATGAATAAACGAAAGGTACTATCTGCAGTTGTTACACAACGTATTATTTAGCGAACGAAAATGTATACTTTATTACCGCAAAATATTACAGTTTGCGTACTTCGAATAAGTAAATCGAGCGAAAAATCTAAAAAATCGTTCGCCACGATATGTTTATGTTTCTCGCTATAATTACTTACTAATCACAAACTGATAAGTTCTTACTTTACTATTACTAAACGTGCAAAGAATGATTGTGTTTTCTTCTAGCACTTGTCGCGATCGCGTTTCGAGAGAGAGAGATAACGTAATGATACACGGAGCTGCTTTCGTTGCTGCTGATTCGAGTCTCGATACGCGAATGGTAACGCAGTGATTCTTATATTGTATATGATTCAAAACAAACAAATGGAAGAAAAATACCAAGCTATAATCCGTCACGGCCAAGAGATATTTAATAAACGAATGCCAAATATTTTATATATTTCTTACATACATCAATTTATTTCGTGTGAAAGGATTGCAACAAAATTAAGGCGCAATATTTTCATAGCATTTTAATTTGATCTTTTGATTTATTAAATCATACTTCTCTCTCTCAATTTATTAAAATTCAATTTTATTCCTTTTTTATAATTGGACATAAATCTAAAATAATAATGCATTTATTTATACAAATTTGCTCGAAACAGATAGATAAAGATATCGATTTTATTTTCTTGAATAATAAATTTAATAATTCTTTTAATTAAAATAATCTATCCATATGAATCGTCTTTATAACAGTTAAAATTTAGTATTAATAATACACAATATATTCATGTTAACCAGCTAAAAATAAGTTTTCTTGTCGCTTATCATTCAAATAAAAATATCTCTAATTGCAAAACGTTTTCCTAAACAGGGACTTCATTCAAACAGAATCGTTATCTTAAGCGGCGCTAATGAGTCCGCAAAATTAGGCACAAAATGTACCGTAACAATTCATTATCAAGAACAGTTTGAAATACACAAGAAACCGAATATATTTTTAGCGTATATTTACTTCGTAAACCATTTCCAAGTAACGAAATTGGTTGGCCTTGTTATTTGTTTTGGTTCGCAAGGTCGCGCGGCGCGCCGCCGTGTCGTCATTCGTGCGGCGAGACTCGAGTCGGCAGGTAGCACGCTCCGCGTGTCGCCGTGTATTTATCCATCGAAACGCGATCGTATCGAGCACATAGAAGATATCAAACTCTATCATATGATTATTAGCTCGCTCGATTAATTAACTACCGCGATTAACAACCGTACAATCTGCTGCTTATTGGTTGCTTATCAAAGCGAGTATCTCGTAACTTGTTCATAGCTAGCGACAACGAAGGAAAATTATAAATTATTTCTTTATCGCGGTAATTTATACGCGAACGATAATGATTCTTTTAACGCTCAGATTCGAAAGTACCCCTCGTATTGCGATTTGAATTTTTCGCCGAGTTAAATGTAGTATGCTTGTTACTTTCAGATTGAGATCGCGGAGTATACGAATGACTGGATCGAATGATTCAGAGAAATGGAGATTCGTGATATATATATCGATCGTTTATTAATAACTGTATTTCACTGAATTTACGCGTAATACGTTGCGCACGCAATGCTGAATTTCGAATGCACATAACTTTCAGACGGTTCTTAATTAGTTTTAATTAGTCATTAACTCGATCTTATCGTACCATCGCGCGGTATTGGAATGCCAACTTTATTTTCAAGTTTTCGGTTATAAGCGGAATGTCGTGTGTACACTTAAATCGAGTTGATTTCGAGTCGAACAGAGCGACGCATTTAATTAATAAATACAGTCGTAATCTAATAATCTAATCTTAATATTTATCAATTATTTGTTTGTGTTTAAAGATCTACCGTTTAAATTTTCGTTCGTTTCATTTAATTTGATTCGCTTAGTCGAGCAAACGATAAAATTTCATATTTTGTGCTAGGTATTCTTTCGTCGCAATGTACAATATAGTAAAATACGTGTCGCGCGTATGATTAGCGTCGATGTGTCGTGTGACTATCCTATTTTAGTGATTTAATATTCGCGATCGTAATTATTCGTGTTTTCGCGAATGTTGTGTTGGACGAGTGCAACGAAGGAATCTGAGAGGAGGAGAAGGCCTGAGAGACATCGGATGCCGGTGGAGCAATCATTTGAGGTGAATAAATTATTTTATGTACTTTATTTGTTACCTGTAGAATTAATCATTTCATGGGCGAGTAACAATTATTTTTTTTATACATTAATTATTTTCGGCACTAATTGGTATATTTCTTTGTTACAGTTTCTTCGATGTAGTCACAACTCCGCTGCTGCGCATCTTATTGGTGAGTGATATGTTATTTTTCTACTTTATTAAGATAATAGATCTACGTGAAAATATTTTTTAAATAAAATTTGATATCTATATTTGGTCTCATATGTTTCCAAGATTAAATACTATATACAAGTTGATACAAGAAAGTGTCATTTTAACATTTTTTTTCATGTTTTACAAACATAACTAAAATGTTTCATTAATATTATAAGATCCAATTAAATTATCTCCTCGCAATATTACGGAACATTTCACACAATAGTACTTTAATGATGTCAAGTTTCACGAAAGTAATCGGTTCTCTTACAATCAGCTAAGTATACTGTCAGTTAATTTCTAATCAAATGACTATTAATCTGATAATGTCTGGAGATATGAAATTCCTTTTACGTATCTCATTTGATACGCTTTTTTATACAAGATCCTTTTAACGACTATAAATACGAGTCTAAATGATTAATCGAATCGCTTACCGCCTGTATTACTTACCATTAAATTTTTTGCGTGTCCTCGATTTTATTTCGATATATACTCAAACATTACAAAACAAGAGAACGTAATGCGTCGCACAAAAATTAGCTACGAGATATTTTTTGCTTTTTAAAAATAAAGAAATAAAATTTTAAATTTAAAAATAATACGTTGAATATTTTTTTATTATACATTTTGTTCTTTCGTAATCAGATAACTTTTTATTAATTATTCCGTGGACCATATATTGCGTCGATGATTTAAAACTTAGTCCGTAATTGGAACAAGCCGTTCTGAAAGCCGGCGATAAATTAGTCGAGAGAGCGGAATCGATCGGATCGCAATCGTTAATCGCGAATTAATTCAAAGATTGTGAAAATTATTAGCTATAAAGCACTCACTTTACACACGTAGGTAGATCCTATAAATTTCTTCAAAGACGTCTCGCGATGAAGCGAGGAAAGCGGATGTAACGATGCGATGGATCGATGTAAGTTTTACGGGGCCAGGAGCGCACCCGTTAAAATGATGTCATTAACGCCGGTCATATTGAAACGATCCGGCCACGTCGATGATGATTTGTCGCCGCGAGGGCAACCATGCGAGCGACAAATCTCGCTCGTACGGCACATTGACGAGCATCGATAATACGATACCCGATAATGACGGAGTACCGACGATTATATCGGCCTCGTTAACGCACCTGCGTAATGTTCCCTCTCCGCCCTTCCCCCCTCTTCCTCCCCGTTTGAAATTGATGCGCGAGGTAAGATGGTCAATTAATAACAAATTGCGGATGATGTCACTTTAATGCTTGTCCGCAAAACTCTTCGCCCGCGGCCGACCGACCGGCCGGCCGGCCTGTCGTTATATACACACACGCGACAACTTTTTAACGAGACCTGATGTGTTGCGTGAGAAACGATATAGGGGATATTATCTCCGAAAGATGTCACGATAATTTTAAACAATTAACTGCGAAGGAAAAAATAATTACGTTGATTATTCGCTATATAAAATGCCAATCAAAGAGATTCTCGCGTTAATAAATAAATACAGAGAAATGTTGAGGAAAAAAGAAAAATAGTATTTCGATATAACGAGAAAAATGAAAACAGTTCGCGACACTATTAATATCTAGTCTCTTCCGCGAAAAATTGTCATTCAAACATTCAACGTGATAAAATCACTTTATTAAATAAAAATCCGCGTGGCCGTAGCGTGAGGAAAATACGCACAGCGGCCGAATTTCGTCGATCGAGGACCATGCGCTCACGCATTTGCGTGTTCGTCCCGGAGAGCGCGATTATACTCGTGAAACTGAAAGACAGAGAGAGAGAGAGAGAGAGAGAGAGAGAGAGAGAGAGAGCCACCCTTCACCCCTCTTCTCTTTTTTTCCACGTTCACTTTCCTGCCCCACGAGTCGACGAACTGGTTTCGTCTTAATCTTCTTCGACAAATCTTTCTCGCTCTCCTTCTTTCTTTCTACGAGTGAAAAAAAAAGAAGGAACGCAATAACCTCGTACCGCGAGAAATGCCTCTAACACGCAATTTTAATGCACGACTTGCATTTATGGATAGCGGAACACGTGCAGTCGTCACACGTGCAATTATTATAATACTCTGAATATACTGGAATAAAATATACTGTAATGCTCTCAATAATGGAACGTACAGAAAATATTCGATTCTTTTATACGTTCGATGCTATTATACGAGTGAACTCTCTAAACTTTAAATTAGAATTACAAACAATTTCTTATTACGTTGCTCATAAATTTTTAGAATATTATTTAAGTAAGCTGAATTTAATTCTAAATTTGTTTAAATAAGGATATTATTTGTACGGATCGATCCGTTATTACAAATAATTCATAATAAGATGCAATAATTAAAATACATTCTATTACTTGACATGCAGGATAGAAGGCTTAAGTAAAAACGACTTTACGACTTTAGAACGACTGGACGTGGTCGATTAGATTGGATTTCATTTCTTATTCCGATGGCTAAGGTTGCCTCGGTAAAATTAGCGATTTCCTTGCCTGCAACGCGACGTGCTATTATTTTATCCTATGATTTCGCGTGCCGTGTTGATTGGGTGAATAATAATTTAGCGTTTAAAAGAGTATACGCGTAATTATGATGTATGATATGCATGTTATTGCCACTTGTCATTCATAAAATTCATTTTATATTCTGTCACATGTCACCTACAAAATTTATGTCAGCGGTACGATATTGCATAATTAGCCGTAATTACGTTATTACGCGTAATCCGCTGCATAATGATATTAATAATATAATACTGCAAGATTACATTGTTAATGTAAATAATGCGTTTCGTCGAACTGCCTAATTATCTATGCAACACAACAAGCTAAATTTTTGTTCCTTGCGCCAACCAACCAACGTGGCGGAGATATTTCCATGCAAAACCGCGTATAACCGCGAGGGTTCACACCCGCGAGACACCATCAGTCAGTCAGGAAGGCAATTTTCACGCTTCCGTCTACCGCGCGCCGCACAGGCTAAATTTAAAAAACATCACATTTACCCCTAAATGAAGTACAATGACTGACGTCGGCCGTTTAAACACCGATGTTTGCTCTTCCTGGGCGTCCACTTAGGCGAGAGATCGCTTAAAAAGGCATAAAACTACCGCGCGCTCGCGAAAGTCGCCCCGAAGCCGTAATGCGTGCTCTTTACACGCACACGTTACTCACCGGATGGTTACGGAGAGGAGGAGGTGGTGAAGAGAGGTGAGGCGAGACGAGGCGAGGCGCGGTAGACCGGAAGTGGGAGCAATTAACGATATAAGTGGTTCGCTGGTCTCGGCGCGAGATAAGATCGGCTAACTCGAGTCTAGCTGCTTTTCTTGCGACCGCTCGATGGGAAGATAACAAGCTCGAAAGAGGCAGGTGCCTTTTCGACACATTATACGTTCTTGCTCATCCTGATCCTCCTCCTTCTCTCCCCGCTGCCTTCTCCCGTCGTCGTCGTCTCCCCGCTTCGTGCGCGCGTCCCGCTGCGCGCGTCCTTCCGCGGCCCGCTTTTCTGCGCGCGCGATTCGCATATCTACGAAATAACTTTATTTACCGCGCGCGCTCACGACCCGGCTCGTTTGCATTTTATCAAACGGCGTGATAATCATGCCGAGGACCCCGCGGCCATTTTTCGAGCGAACAGCCGGCTTTTAATATTAAGCAGGCGTCCGCGTAATTGGGATCGCGTGTGGTCGTGCCGATGATCGATGCGCGCGAACACTCGATCCGATCGATCATATTTATTCATGCACGAATTATTTAGCGCGTTACAATATTCGTCCGCCGGCGTAATTTATAGGCATGTGATACAATCGTTTATCGATGCTGTTAACAACGTTAATTTCTTCATTATGAAAGCGATGATGGACATTTTCACGGACTTTCTCTCGCGTTAAAATAAGATTCTATCCAGTTTCGAAGTACGTTTCATAAAATACGTAAATGTGTAACTCCACATTGCCCACTCTCGTAAAAACTTACGGTCAGAAACTTTTTTGTACAGCTCTTTCTTGCACTCTCATTTTCTCATTTACTTTAATTTTTGAAAGAGACAAATAAACACGGTTTTTCAATCAGACAGTGTGCAAAATTGCATTCGCAAATGCACAAAATACATTTATTAAAATTTTAAAATCACAAAAAATCTTAAAGTTAAACTTACAAATTTCTCAACCAAACGCCGTTTTTTCTTTGTCATTTCCTCTTGCTTTATACACTTGTAATTTAAACGACGCGTCATCGAACGAAGGAAGAAACAAAATCACAAAGCGGTACAGGAACTTAAAAGAAGCAACTTCAACAGCACGATGACTCTCGGGCACAGGAGGACGCCCCGCGTACTTCTGTTCCGGCGATTCTCTTTTGTCGCCGCGTTTCAGGATGCAGAAACCCGGCAAAAGCTCGATTTGACCGTGGGGTTAACCACATCCTCTCGCGCCGGGCCCTTCTTCCTTTCTTCTTCGGTTTCCATCGGGCCGCGCCACCTTCGGGAAGCGAGCCGCGTGGAACCTTTAACGGACACTTGCGAAAAAGAGCAGAATAATAAAACTGTGATTTCCTACCGCTTTCAGCTAATAAGCGCATCCGCTCGTCGTCGCAGCCTACAATTATACAAAGTGCGCCGATTGCACCGAGGAGAGTCACCGTCATTTGTGACGTACATATACATATCGGTGGGAATACCGCTGTAATTTTGCACTTAGTGTCATCCATCTAAATACGGCTGCCTCGAGTAAGACTCGAATGAAGAAAAAACTCTGAGATAAGATGATACGATAACTCTCATTACACGTACACTTTCCTCGACGACAAATGGCCAGTGCCGTTTAGGAGGACTTTCTCGTTGGACGAGTTTATTACACGGTGCAAACCTGCAATGGAAAATCGCGATTACATCGAAAATGTTTAAAGATCCTTTCGCGTGGCGAAGGTTATAACTATTTTAGCTACTTTAGCTGCGTGCCTACCCACAGTATAATGTAACCTTTAACTTTTACGTAAATCACTTAACTCTTCCCGTAATAAATCTGAAAGACGAGCATTTATCAAATTATAATTGGCCTTTGATTTAATTACGACTTAATTTATCACCGAGCGCCCGTTCACAATAGCGCAGCTCGTAATACAAAGTGAAAAGAATGTGTTAAGGGATGGATAATTTTTGCGGCGTACACGTGTAAATTTGCATTAATCAAAAAGCAACAAGTACAGTTTATACTCGGTTAACTATAATTTATGGGTCTCTTAAGGAAAATAATTGCACACCCCGGCGGATTCATGATTGCGGCGCGACGAGCTGCATAAGTAGCAACCGTACAACATTAGTATCGCGGTGGATATCGTAACTTAACGACGCCGACCGCGCGCGATTAAGAATTTCCATAAGTCCCTCTCTCGCGCGCGCGCGCGGGTCCCACGTCTCGCGGGAAGAAACGCTGCAATGTGTCGTGTGTGACGCGAAAGAATGCGGCGGTGCGTGATATACGCGCAACGTATACGTTGCTCGAATATGTACAATAGTATTTGCGGGCACGAGAGGCCACCGTCTCGTTCGACCGTGTCCGCCGCTGGGGAAAATCGTTAGTGCCCCGGCAGAGCGGCGCGGCCGACCGCTAATGGGGCCCAAATTAATTTCACGTAATTGTGGGTACACCGGTAGTGTGTGCGTCCCGTCCGTCCCGGCTACCCGTTTTACCCTAATAGGAATAAAATAAGCCCTTATGCAGGGAGGCGAGAGTGCGAGAGCGTGCGCGCGCGCGCGCGCGCGAGCCTTCTCCACAACATAATTGCAACCGGCCAACGGCGGAAATAAGCAAACGCGATTAAGCCCCGTGCACACTGTCACGCTCGCCGGGTTTCGCCTTCGACGACGACGTTATAAGGGTTTCGCCAAATTACACGTCGCTGAACCGCGCCGAAATTTCGACCTAATGGGACACGCGCGCGGGAAGGAGGAGCGTAATGATGCCCGCGTACGTTGCGTTCTCGTTCTTCCGTGAAATTTGTCATCGGGATATATAATTCCGGAAATGAATACGCCAATGTTCTCTTCCTTTTTTTCCTTTGTAATTGGTATTTCGTGCAGAATCGCGATATTTTAGATAAATTTTAGAAAGTTCAACCCGGAAATTGCGTAGATGTTCCAAGATTGTTTCGTATAATTTGAGAATAATTCGTGATAAACTTTCAACAATGTTGTGTTTTCGCATAAGCCTGGACTTATTATTATCAGTGTTTTACTAAATATCTGAAAAAAAATCTGAGACCCATTGTTTACATCTTGCATTATTGTCAGAGTAATTGGACTTGAATGCTACATTCGTAATACGGTCTAATAATTAAATTTTTAAAGTTAAACGCGTAACGCGTATATGCGTATATCCTGAATTTCGTTTATCCTCTCTGGGGTTATAAACTCTGCCGTACATTTATGCTCGGCGGAAATTGTAAAGCGAGGATAACGATGTAGCAAAACGATACGCGAAACCCACCGAGGCCTGGCAGAGATATACGTAATGCCGTAGAAAGTAAAGCTTTAATTGCTTCGAAGTTTCTACTTCGTGGCGCAAAATCATCATCATGTCATTAATGAAATTAGCTGTTATTAAGAAATATTTCGAGTAATGATTGTTTTGAGTTTCGTTATCATCCAAAAGATCAGAAAAAGTGTGGGAAAAGTTACTGACTCGACTAATTAATCGTGTTAATTGATGAGTTCTGATGTGAAAGAATACGAAAGATAAACTCTGCAATAAGTCGGATAATGGCGTTTGATGTTTTATTCAGAAAAAAAAGACTTGAAATTATTTAATTATTATGCTTGGAGGAGTGCCAGAAGAAAAAGGTAGATTAGTAAAACCACTTACCGCTCAAAGAGCAGTTCGAAATTATTCTCGGACGACGATTACGCGCTCAGCTCGGGTTTTATTTTTCAAGAATATATGTGGACTTTCACTTGTTCGAATCTAAAGCTTCTCGAATAAAATGCGCGAGTTGCGTAAAGTAATTTGACGCGCGCGCAATTTTACCCTAACAGTCGTAAAATGAGTGCACCGAGCGCGCGCGTTCACTTAATCGCGCACGTTACAATATGCATCATCGCGTGAAAATGTCCCGGGAGCCTCGAGGGCAATTCGTCTAAACGCCAATCCAGTCGTCTTACATTATGCACAGAGTTGCAAGTTGAACGTTAAAACGAAAAGGCTCGGGCGCTTTCGTGACAGCGATCTCAGCTCCGGCGGCCGGAACGTCCCTTCGTCAGAACGTCGGAACGAAGCACCTTGTATTTTTTTTTCTCGCGTGAACCAACCCGATTGCCTTTCGTTATTTCTTCATAAACGATCACTCGATAAACTCTTTGTATATAATTAAAATTTAATTAGAGTAGATAAAAAATCTAACATCGATCTGACATTAGAGAAAAGAAATTCGAGACGTCGAAATCTTGAATTTCAAAAAAAAAACTCATGAAACTTTAAACTGATTTGTCCGAAGTGATTGTCGATAAAAATAAATACAAAAAAAGATCAAAAAATTTGTTTGTGATCAATCGAGATTTGTGCGCGAGGGAACGCATTCGGCGCGACGGATCTGAAAGAAGAACGCAAAACACGTTAAATTCAGTATAATATATTTTCCATATAATATAATAATTCTCGCTATACAGACATTATTTTACAAAGCATGGGTTTTCATATACTCTAAGTACTTCTTGCTGCGTTACTTAAACTACTAAACGCGCCGTGCGGGTCGACGTCCGCCGGCGGTATTTCCCGGGGACGCATCTGCGTTTCCGCACGGGAGACCCTCTTTCTCTTTCTCGCACGTTGTACAGCCTAATTTTATACATTCATAATACTGGTATGTCCTTATCGAACGCGTCGCGTGTCGTGTCGTCGAAATATCGAAACGCCGCGTTCTCGCCGGCGAAAGAAAAAAAAAAAAGAGAAAACGTCTCGCGACGCTCGATCTCTCGAGAACGCGTCTCGCGTACTCGCTACGTATACTGAAATCTGAAAAATACTTTGAAATATCTCGCATCTCGTATCTTGGCTTCAAGTCTCACGGACTCGTTCCGTCCTCGCGCGTCTTCATCCCGTAGAGGCTCGTGTCCGATTCCCCCTCTCCCCATCTTCGTATATTTACAGCTTTCGTATGTATCTCCATCTACGCGTGGATGGTCATATTTACAAAGTGGATAGCGCAGCTCACATTTTTACGAGACCGAAGTTGAAAAATCGCTCGTGTCGAACGAACCAACTCGCTGCTACGAGAATTCCGTAGACGAGAACGTTCGATCGGTACAAAACTTAGTTTCCCGTTTTTGTAAGGAATATTTAACATTTCTCCGTTTCAACATTAACGTTTTTTTTTTATCTTTTGGAACTACCGATTTAATCTATCGATCGTACCAACGACGCAAGAATTGCTACCTAATTAGATAGTTTTACTTCTCATCAGATAACGAGTTCTCGTTAATGTCTAACTCCATTCGTGTCCAGTCTCGTCATAGTTCCGAGAACATTTTAGCAATTTTCCGCGTAAGATTCGGTATAATTTTCGGCCTTAAGAGAATGGAAACGTATCGCGTAGAGACATGTAATCATCATTTGACGCAAACGTCGCATCGTCATCGTCGTTTATCGTGCGAATCGCCTATCACTGTGTGTCGTTTAACCGACAACAAGGACTCATACCAATGGTATGACGAGGATTCTCCCACACGTAATTCGTATTTAACTTACAACAATCGATACTACGACTCCGTTTACCACGATCAAGGTATCGATCTTTTTTTTTTTTCTAAGAAAGAAGAAAATATATGTGAGTCCGCTGCCGTTGTCGTTCACAAATTACCGGTCGCCGGTGTGTCGTGCAATTTTCGGGACCATCACCGTCACTTATGTAGATCTCGTCGATATTAATTAAGCCGGCCCGATACGTTCGTCTTCCCGGGGGGAAGAACGGCAGGTAAAATGCCAGGTTTTGCTCCGCCGACACGAGAACGCAGTTATTTGAATAGTCGAGACTCTCCCCTCCCCCTTCTCCTCTCTTCGCGTTCGATGCCCCATTTGCCGCCCCCTCCTTTTTTTGTCGTTCGTGGCGACCGCGTGTAATTTCGTGTCATTTTAGATTTCTTCCCCCGCGGCTAGGTCCCCTCTAATGTCATATTAATTGTACATTCGCGTTCGTCCGCGATTGGCCCGTTTCCTGGCGCGACTGTAACCGTCCTCGACACACGAAACCGTCCAATCGAGCCGGGTTCTCTAATCGACATGGTTCCTTATAAGTATTCGTTGCTATGAACGGATCGCATTAGACCGTGTTGCAAATTGAATGCATGCGATAAATTTTGAAAACCACACAAAAATCACCGTAATCGCAAATATCGATTGATTTCTTTGCAGATGTACGAGCATTCTCGGCATCAGAGGGGCGAGAATTTTATTTAAAATTGTGTAAGATTTAAAAAATTGAATATAAACTTTTGGCACAGCGAAATTTCTTGTCGATAATGTAATATCATTCGCCTGTACAAACTCTTACATCATTCTGCAAGGAAATCATTGATGTTAAGAGAATCGTTTAAAAAAATGCATGTTATATCGCGGTGAAGAACGTAATTTAATTATAAATATTAAAGAGAGCAATAAAATTCGCAATAAAATTAATCAACACGTAAATCCAAATTAAATAATTATCGCAGTGTAATTACCGATAATTGTGATCGAAATAAAACTCGTGAACGTAAATAATTTTACTCTGCAAATTGTAAAAGTATTGGAAAAACAAGTTTTCCTTTTTCAAGCGACGGGCCAATCGTACGAGCCACGCGAAGGAATGGAAAATGCAATAACGAATGGACAATGAACGAGTAATAATGAGTCTCCATTTGTCCGAGGGATAATGTTTCGGTGAGGCACGGGGATCTTTACTTTCGTCCGCTCTCTATAATACACGCCCGATCGTATCAACGTTGAATATATTGTTTCACCGTAACCCGCCATTCACTGAACGCTCAAATCACGAAGTTCGGTTAACCGCACGATATTTCCTGTTCGCTCTCATTATCTACAAAATCCCGGACGTCCCGTGCTATGTCACTTCCTGTTATACCTCACGAAATCGGCCGCCGTGCCGTTCCGTTCGCATCTCATTTCGCCGCGCGACTTCGCTTCAGAACTTCGCGAGAATCCCGGATCTCTCTTCACTTCGCTTTCTCCAGATTTTAAAATAACCGGTGATGTGAAGTAATCTCTATACTTAGTCTCTCCTCGATGCTTGCGTTCAACACTTCGGTATTTAGCATTTTAAACGGTCTCGTTGTATCAGCTGCATTCGTTTCTTCTTCGCTCGGATTCGCGATAGCTGCGTGGATCGATGCAAGTTCTCAAGGATATATATGTATATATACAGCGCGTTCCTTTCAGAATTATATAAATTTTATCGACCGATCTCCCGACAAATTCTCCATGTGGGAATCGATTTGTTTATTTATGAACTGTTAATGCAATAGCTGCTGAAATTTGAGCGACTTCGTTATCTCTCGTTCGAAATTGACTGATTAATGCTAGTTAAGTGAATTTGATTTTAATTATCCGTATCGGCTCTTCTCTCGCGATGAGTTTATCGCGTCAGTCAGTATACTTTCAAGCTTGCCCTACGTTTCAATAGCTGCCCGATTTCACACGAGAGCACTTCCAAAGGGATCATGTTCCCCTTGACAGCTTCTCTATCTTTTCTGATGTGAATTCTTCGTTCCGTCCATTCCGAAGTGATCGTCGGTAAGGAAATCAATCCATTCCACACGGCATTTCGTTTCCTAATTATCCTGCAGGACATACTTGTCTTCCTTCTCGTGCAATACCCCCGACGTGCCACCGCCGGTACCAGGATTCTCCATGCCCTAGATGTCGTGTATGCTCTCCTCGTCGCTGTCAGCCCTCACACTCCGCGGACTGTCCTCCCTCTGCACGGGCGATCTGTCCTGGCTCTGACTCCTGTCACGCTGTCGCGTTCGGTTCATGCCTTCCCGCCCGTCCACTATCTCCGGACTGTCTCTGTAGTAGTTGTTCAGGTTCGATAAGTTCGAGCCGGTCGCGAGGGGTCCGAGAGGGTTGCTGGGACCCGCCTGGATCATCGTCGAGGGATAAGATCTAACGTCCTTCCTGAGGGGCGATCGGTCCCTGGAGTCCGGGCTCTTGCTGCTCCTCTCCTGCTTCCTCGATCTGTCCATACTCTCCCTCCCCTCCATTAACTCCGGACTGCCTCGGTAGTAGTTGTTCATGTTGGAGGTCGGCATGGTGCCGAGAGGATTGCTAGGACCCGCCTGCATCATCTGCAGCGGGTACAGTCTCGCCGGCTTTCTAGTCGGTGATCTGTCTCTCGATTCCGGGCTCTTGCTCCTGTCCCTCTTCCTCGAGGACTCCCGGCCGTCGGCCATCTCCGGGCTGTCTCTGTAGTAGTTGCTGAGAGTCGACAGGCTGGAGCTCGCGGTCAGGGAGCCAAGTGGATTGCTCGGCCCCGCTAGGATCATGGGCGGATACAGGCGATAGGGTAGCGGCTTCTGCAGAGTCGCCGCCGCCGATGATGGCTGGTAGAAGAATCCGTTCGCGGGTAACGCGTGCGCGCTGGGATACTGCCAGTAGCGTCCTGCGGCAGGATGCGCGGGGATGGTCGCGGTGCTGCCGCTGTACAGATGCTGGAAGGCGGCAACGGCGAAATTGTTTTCGGCCATGATCTCGAAACCCACGATCGTTTGTCGCTTCCATTTCGTTCTGAAAGTACAAAGGAGGCGAGCACGTGAGTAACAATAATTCCGCGCGAATGTCCTCGCGATTTATTTGCACTCAAGTTTAAAGATCGAATTAAAGGTTTTTTTTTAATAGAAATTACTAATGCATATTAATGTGACGCATAATTACTTCATATTGAATACAAAATTTATATTATATTACAGAAATGTATCAGTCATAATATGAAAAATGTTGTAATTATAAGATAATGAATATATATAGAATAATTTACGAACATTGATATTTTTGACCTAACTTAATATCGCGCATATAAGAATGACGCGCGTCGGCACTAAAAAAGAATCATAAAACTACTGACGTGTTCAGTATTTTGATGAAGGCTATACGTCGGTAATGACCGGCGATGAAAAACGGCTCGGCTATTCAAGGTATTTACATCGGGGCGATCGTTATTCTTATAACGTAATATCGGCAAAATGGATCTAAGTTTGGCCTACCAATGTCAAACGGCGGGCCCGCGCGAGCCACGATATCGCGATATGAGGCTTGATCGCCGGAAGCACGTGCGAGCATAGCGTAGTTCCACGGTAGTTTTCCAGATTCTAACGGCGAGCGATAAGATCCGTTCCAAGTATTCAAGCTGCTCGGTTCTTTCGTTCGTATAGCGCGAAGTTTCGCCGGCATAAAAGGGATCGACTGGTGGCTTTTCGAGGCCACCACCACCACCCGAAGCAATCACGGGCTTTCTGCAATTTCTCCCTGGGACTCCCGATCCCCTTCCCTCTCTCGTAGAGTGCCTCCCTCTTCGCCCTCCTTCACGTATGTAAATCTCGATCTGGGACAATTACGCTAAAACGGGGTGGCGTGCCGCCAAGTGGTTACGTTGGCCACACTACCGGGAGCTTATTATACTAACAAATAGCCCGTGGAGTTTCAGTGCCTAATCATCGCGTATCATGGCACGCACACACATACATACGCACACATACGTGCATACGTATACACGCGTCACGAATACATATGCCGGAGCCGCACCTGCGAACGTAAAAGCGCCCTTAGACGCGCGCGAGACAGAGATATATCAACAGGCCGCATGGGTCTGGGAAGGGTTGATATCGTGTAACGGGAACGAAACGAACGCTATGGAACACGAAGAGAGACACGAGGCGAAATTCTCTACCGAGGGCCGTATTAACTGAACATTATTGCTCGGTAACACTGCAAATCATACCGCGAAAATCATGATACTTTTCGCAAGAATCAATACGCGAATTACACTCGCGCGATCGGTTGTACAGTGAAACAAATTGTGCCCAACGGAATCTTCGAATGGCGTGCATCAGGCACATGCATGTGCGATTTGGATGCTAAAAAAAGAATGTAATGTGTGCGTCAGAAAATGGAATAGAAGGAAAATAATATATGTCGTGTGAGCGCATGGAGAGAGCGAAATGTTTATTCGAGCTATTACTGAAGGTACTGATAGCGGATCTTTCGTTGTAAAGTCAACTTCTGAGAATAAATGAAATATATGAGGAATTAATATGACTGAAATAACGAGATATTCGCACTTATCGAAAATATAATTATGAAACCTACATGCTTACATTTTACTCGTTTATACATATAATATTTTAAATTAATGGGGCAAAGAACTGTCTCTCTCTTTATTTTTCTCTCCGGGTATATTTTTAAAGAAGAGATATATTATATTATGCTAAAAAAACTTGACAGTAAAAATAATTTTTATGAGACGTTTTTATGATGAAATATTGTAAGTAAATTTTTTTAATCTTTGCCGATGGTTAAGATTTATCAGTAAGACGAAAGTGAAGAAGAAGAATGTGGGATCCCGAAAGGTATCGACGTTTCACGAATTATCAAACCTGTAACCTTCGTATAATAATTCGAAAACTTGAATTTTTTTTTCTTCGTTTGATAAACATGATATGAGAGCGCGTGCTCACGCGATTAGGGGAACTCGCCCTTCATAAGAGAAATATATTAAAGTGCCGCGTTGAGCGGCTTAATACGAAATGAGGCGGATAAGACAGAGAAAAATGTACGTAAAGAGAAAACGACTGTGAAGGGCTATTATATTACATGAGCCAACCTGCCATAACGTTCATGAATAATATCAAGAAAATTACAACCCTTCCGTGGCAGCGAGGCGTGAATTACATCCGACGTTCTTGCTCGATAAGTGCAAGTAGTTTTTGCCACCCCCGCTACTATCGCTTCGAAAAAATATATATATATAAATATATATGTACACGTATATGCTCCTCATATTGTTCCTTGTAGCTCGTAACTAATTCAACCATAATTATGATATGTACAGATGTGTTATCGCGACGTCAATCAATGCTAGATTTCTTGAACGAATGATTTCGAATATTAGAGAATGGTTTTCACTAGGTGATTATATCTAAATACCTCATCTAAATACCTCTTGAATCAGGATACCAGGTATGTAATTTTTTCCTTACGGAAACATAAAAAGTGAAAATTTTCATCATCAACTTCAATGATAATATCTTCAGAAATTTTCACTTTTCATATTTCCGCCGTAGGAGAAAAAGTTATATGATCGGTATTTAGGACGTAGAATCGTCGGTATGAAATTAATTATCATCACAGTTGGAGATAGAGATACGCTAAAAATTTAATTGAGATAATTAACATTTTTAGAACTTATCGGCAATTATCCGTAGTTTTATCGTTATCAACATCTAATCAAATAAAAAATTTCGTCGACGAATTGCATATCCCTCGAGATCTTCAGAGCTGGTCACTTTTTGTTCGCGATGATAAATCAAATCAACTCTGTCTCTCAACTCTGTCTCGATAAAAATTCGACGCATGAAATTCAGGCGATAATTAACGAGCACCACCGACGTGTCGCGTACATTTGTTATATTTTTTTTTTGTTGAAATTGCGGCCGCAATAAAAAAAAGATCGTACCTTCGAAACGCAACCGCAAATGTTACAGGGTGTAATAGCCGCGAGGAGCGGAGGGCAGAGTGGGATGCACTTGGTGGTCGGAGTAATTAATAATCAAGAGATCCGCGCCTGGCAAGGGACAAAGCGGCTCTAACGGATATGCAGCTCGCACGGAAAATTCGACAATTAATATATTTCGTGGGGTGCGAGCCCACCCCTCTCTCCCCCTCTCTTGTTCTCTCGGCGATTCTGTGCTGATGTATAGTCGCGAATGTGGGCCACAGTCTCACTGTCTCTCTCATTCTCTCTCCCCTCCCCCTCTCCCGATATGGCTCTGCTCGCCCTTTTGTGACGGGTTGCGATAGGGGAGGTTGCAGTAAAATCGTTCATGAATTTTAAACAGGCACCTCTGAATCGAGCCACGATCATTTCTCATTTTTCTGCCGGCACGTCGGAGGCGCAAGAAGGACGAGCGTGTCCGAGCGCGAGAATCACAGAGAGAAAGAGAGAGAGAGAGAGGGGAAGAGAGAGAAAGGGAAAAAGAGCGACGGTGACAGACAGCGCCGGGAACCGCTCGTGCGATTATATGATGAGTAATGTTTTTTAATTCCCCCACTTTCTGCTGGGGATAGCGATTTTCGAGTGCAGCCACTCTAAAACACCCTTAATTGCCCGTTGGCTTTTTATAGTCGTCCGCTAGGAGCTAGGGGGGCCGGAAGTAACAGGGGACTCGGAGAGGGAGAGGCGGGAAGAGAAAGAAGGAGAGACGAGAGGAGTCATTGATTTATCGCCTCCTGAGGTGCTCGAGGGGGCTGCTTGATCTCGCTCGAATGAGACGAGATGGGAGGATGAGAGAGAAGGGTTGGAGATTGGCGAAGAAAGTGTAACGATCGCTTCCATCACCGCTTCTATCCTAATGATCGTGCAGTTCCTCCAGATCGTGTTGGCCACGCCGGAAAAAGTTCCCGTCCTTTCTTACGGCGAACACTCCTGAAAATCGATCGCATCGCTCCGAGCGACGCGTTTCTCCCGTCGTCATTGTCGAGTGTCAAAGTGACGTGTTGCTTAGAAATCTTGGGGTGACTTACGCGCGGCGCCCTTCGTGAGACAGGAAACGCGTCCGAGTATTACGAGCGTCAATCGACTTGAAAATTACTGTCGCGGTACTTGAGAAATTATTATCCCTTTCGCATTTCTCCTCTTTCCTGTCCGATCGTATTTTAATATTTCCCCATTCGTATTTTAATGATGACAAAATAACGAAAATAATGACTGTAATATGTGTAATACTTTATTGCCGTGCCTACTCTCCGTCTTTGTCTTCAGTGGCGAATGTATTCCAGAAGTTAAATCAGAAATTCAATTATTTACTGACATTTTTCAAGCACGCAACGAGGTAAGCTCGACGATTAGCGAGTCGAAAAGCGATAAACGCGACTCGCCGAAGACGTATATCACGAACGTCCAGCTGTAACAGCCAGAAGCGAAAAAATGGCACATCGGCAAGAAGGAGAGGGCGAAAACTAAGGGGAGAGTTAATGCATTTATAATGGTGGCTGGGTCTGTTCGCTACTTTTGCGGTTACATGCCTGTGCGACACTAATGTCCTGAAGCCGCTAGGGCGCTTTGTGGTAATAATGGTGACAGCGAGACCGAGAGAAAGAGAGAGAGAGAGAGAGAGAGAGAGAGAGAGAGACACGGTACAGAGAGAAAGGGTAACATATTTTCAAATTATTATTCGCCTCAATGATTACGAGACACATGTTTCATAATGTAAAGCTTGTCCGAAATCGCATTGATATTCACAGAATGATTATTGGCACATGGTATGATTATTACTTGGTTACTAATGTAGTATTTTATAACGCTTTTTAATAATGAATTTTGAGATATATCTATGATAATGAAAAATTTTGCAAATTTTACTATTTCAAAATAGTTCTTTTATATTAAATGATTTATACATGATTTATAATTGTAAGTTACAATATACTAAATTTATAATTTTATGTTTAGAATATGACTTTTTCTAGCGTTTATTATAATCTATATTGTAAATTTTATATTTTTAAATTTTAATTCTATTATAAACATTAATTTTTTTTTATTATAGTTGACAATATTTTTTAAAAAATACATGAGCTTGTCACACGTAGAGAGATGCTTTAATTATGAAAATCTAAAAAAGATATAGTAAGTAAAATTTCTTTTTTATGTACGAAAATTAGGGACTTTCTTTTGAATGATTTAATTATAATCTCCACAAATAAAATTTATAATTTATTTTTTAGAAATGTATTAGAATCTCTTATAAATCTTACATTTAGTGTTTAAATTTGAAGATTTATTAATTTTTAAAATACTTAGCATTTTTTTCTTTATAACAATATAATTTCAGATAAATAAATTATATAGAATATAAATATAATAAAAACCGTAGAACGTTGCAGATTATTATTTCCAATAAAATTATAAAAAGAAATCTACGCGACCTCATTTTGAACAAGAACTCGCGGCGACATTAATTAAACCCGCCGGTTAAGCGTCTCGCGGGGGTAAAAAGAGTTAATCAGGTGATTATATCCAAGCTAAGAGGAGGGCCGACAAAATGCGCATGCAAATACGTCGTTACCGGGTATGCCCGGACTGTTATCGCGCGCCATCCGATTAGCCCCGTTTTTCTAGCTATTTCGTGAAATTCCGCGGCGGCGGTGCGGTGCCCCAAGGGGGCACGGAATCGCGCACGAAATCGCTGGAGCTGCCGTGACGCAAGCCGCGATCGAAACGAGCGCATTCGACATAAGTACTCGCGAAATCAAGGCGACCCGTTATGAAGCGGTTTACCGGAGGCGTGGGAAGCCCGCGTCGTTCTTCCGGTGTGCCGCGGCAGAAGAGAGAAGGGTCTCCTTCCCTCCTCCCCCCTTCCCCCCTCCCGAGAGAAGTGAATTCTCACGATCGCGACGTATGTAACGCGCTGGTGATGTCGTCACATCGTGACGACGCAATGTCATAATTCATAATGCCATCACCGGAAAGTATCATCGTCGAAAAGTCATCGCTCGAACGCGTTTCAGGCATTCAGGAAGACGGTACCTTATACAATATTAACATAAAATTGTGTCTACTAATTATCTCTTCCAAACGGTAATGTTGAAAAAATTATCCATGTCTTGTACAAGATCAAAAATTTTCCAAACAAATAAAGTTCGATGAAATGTAAGAAAATGTCATTTAAACGAAAAACGTTAAAGTCAGAAGCATCTCGCTCGGGGAGCATTAAGATCATTTGCAGTGCCTCGATTGTTCGCGTATATAAGAGTCAAAGAGAAATGCGTGTTTGTCGCGTCAGATTTATCGCTCGTATGTCACTATTAATTTCGAGCGTGAATGTCATCCAAGCGTAAAACGTGAAAATAATTCTTCTTTATTTTCACGAATTTTAATTCGCGAGCGAGCTATCACTGCGGGAATGTCCCCCCCCCCCCCCACCCCTCGCGATCGTTCGTCATTCCTCTCTCCACGACGCATTTCGGCGCCGTTACAGATAATCCCTTGCCCTCCTCCTCGCCTCCCCATGCATTTGCATTCTTCGCGAATACGGATTATCGTTTCTCCCTATAGCCTATAGGCGCGTAGCGAAATACCGCTGCGCTGCGCGCGCGTTCACGGCGTAATACTTGATGGCATGTAACGAGCGCAAAACCGTGTGAAGGATTCAGCCTTCGCATCCCCCTTATTCGCCGTAAGTCGCGCGATGATCAAGTCCACGCGATGTAGTTTCTTCGGTTCGCGCGATAGTTTGCGCGCTCGTTCAAGTTTTGCCCGCGCGCGCTGATCTCCCGCGAGGATTCTCAGAGAGCCCCGCGCGCGAGTTTCTCCGCGGGATAAGAGCCACGTCGCCAACCTAATTTCTTTCACACGTTCGAGGGGGGAGGGGGGAGGGAGGAGGAGACGGGGAGAAGCATTAGCGCGATTGCGCTCGTGCTCGAAACTCGTGCCCGGCAAATAAATCACGTTTAAGCTTACAGTCACATCGCACACGATAGAGCGTAATTTTAAGCTCGAATGAGTTTTCTCTTGCTTACTCCGTTTGGCTTTTAATGGAGTCACGTTTGCTTATTATACCGCGAGAAAAATATCGAGCGACGAATATCTCATTACAGCTCGAAAGCGCGATGACGCGTCCTACATGTATAAACGTATTAAACTTTCGTTAAAATTATTCTACGTTTCCTTTTTTTCCCTCACCGTGCGCTTTCTGCGCTTTATATCCTTTTTTCCATGGCGTGACATGTGCATCTGCTAATTGCAAGAGCGTACATTGAGTTACGCGATAGCGCGAAAAACGCGAGCGACGTAGGTGTGCGGTTGTAATTTTATATAAAAAAAAAAGAAACAAAATTCGAGCTGCCGCATAATATTTTAGAATTACGAGTCACGTTCCGAGAACAGAATCCTTTCTCGCGTAGGACGTGTAAAAGATGGAACAACATATGTATGAAGTCCATGAGTGCAACAAGGCGACGTAATGCAAATATCATCAACTAAAATTGCACTTTTTTTCTCGACATCGCACCAGATTAAAAAGATTCACATATCTTAAACTTAGGCTTTTATCGTTAATATAAAATCGTACCTTAAATTTAATCTTTAAACAGAAAGACAAAGTCATGTCTGAAACTTGACGCTTTATCTTCAATTGTTTTATACATGTATTTCGTTCGACTACGCCAAATGAAAACATTGCGGGAATTACATCCTTTCATCTTTTACTTACGCAATTACAATTTTTCCGAAGAAGCTCAATTAGTTTTTCAAGACAATAACAGTTAGATAGATATATCTTTCGCTAATTCATATTGGAAAATAATAAATGTTTGCAAAAACATAGTTAATATATGGCCAGAAGAAACCGAGGCGTATTGAGGTAACGGATCAAAGTCGCTAATCACGCCAGGTGACAGTGATACTCGCCGCTAATCTTCCGTAGATACGCAAACAACGCAGTCTCCGTACGTATAAAATCCGGTGAGTTGAATTACGGAATGGGATAAACGCGCGCCGGTCCCCTGACGTTTCATTAAAATGCACTTTCCGAGCCGAGCATCGCGTCGATATTATAAAGATCGAGTGAGGCGCACGCTTCGTCAGCGTTAGCACATACGTACTGCACGCTACTTGCGTGGCTCGCTTATGGCCGGGCACGTAATTAGCCGATAAGTAGAGACGATTTGCCGCGAGTAACGTAACGAGTCCTAATGACTTCTAAACAACTAAACGACCGAGCGACCACGTGTGTACGCGCGGCACCGGCGTGTATGTATACCTATATGCAGCGTGCCGCGGAAAAGCGAGGAGCGTATCGCTTATCGCTGGAAAAGCGCTTTGCAGGCGAACCGCAATCTCCGCGCGTTTAGTTTCTCAGCGTCGATTTCACGGAAAGTTTCGTGCGGAAAGGCATTGCGGTCGATCGTGACTGCCGTGCGTATGTGTATGGTGTGTGAGACCGTGTGTCTGTGCGAGCGCGCGCGTATATGTCGTGCAATCGTTCAGATGACTCATTGTTGAGCGTAATTTGCGTGCGTGCGTGTTGGTTGATCACTCGATGAATGAGACGTCTGTTAAGGGAAGTAACGTAACGTTTTCGAATTATTCATCGTGCGCAGTCCTGCGAATAAGTTTTCTTCAAGGAGATCGGTTCTCCTTGCTCGGTTTGATAAATCTCGCATCTCCTGAAGACCTATCCAATATTTATGAGAAAAAAACGAAAAGGAGAGAAACCACTTGCCGCGCGAGTCGTAGCAGTTGTTCGGATAATTCATCGTTGGGCATAATTAACGTACAATTGACGGCGATTAAATAAGATGTCTGTAAGGAATCTAATAGGAAAAAAACACAGGGAAGAACGGTTGTTAAATAAATTCATGTGTTTCCGCGAGATTACTATAATTGTTAATCGCCACGACTGCGCATTATCCGTCGTTGATAGAACGCATTTATTTATCTCTCTTTCGTCGCAATTTATTTTTCCAAAATCCAACAAGGATGCCCAAAGATCCGTGCAAAGTCAATTTGCATTTCAAAACAAGCTAACGTTCTCTAAAGGAAATTATCGTCTTTCATGGCATTTTGTATTCATGATATATGATGATAAATTTATCAGAAATAAATTCTCACGTAAATAAATAACAAACTTCAAAGTCCGCACACAACCAAGATTCGTCGAGATTCGTTTTAAGTCGAGCTGGACACGCGAAGCAGCAGTGTTTTCGCGTGGGATTGACTCGAATCGCGGTACAGGCATTAGAGCGTGTGGTTTTGCGCGGCTTTTGCGAATCTTCGCGGCGTCGCGCGAAGATCTGGTTTTCGGCGGGCGTTTAGTCCCGGGGAGAAAAAGGGAGCAGAGAGAAGTCCGCGTCGCCGTGGCGCCCGAGGTGTGGCCGGCGCCTCCGCGAAGAAGCGCCGAGTCACACCGCATCGGGGCGGTGCACCGAGCAACAAAACTTTAAGCGGGCACTTAAGAAGCCGCCCGTCAGTCAGGAGCGTCACTAATTTTCCCGGCTTTTTGCCGCGGCGCGGCGGCCTCCTGCACCTCCCCGCGCGCGTCATCCTCTCGCGCGACGATACGTGCCGCGGTGCGCACACGTGCTCCCCCCCCCCCCTCCTTTCTGTCTGGACTTCGTTCGGTTTCCTGATTTTCGTCCTAATTAAGCGCGGGCGAGTGTCAACATGGCGAAAATTAATTAGCGCACGCCGCGGCTACATCGGAGAACGGGGTGAAAGAGGCGGGAGGGGGAGAGAGGGAGGAACTTCACGGCTCGAAGTATTGCGCGAGACGTGTACAAAGATTAAAGCGCACGTCATGCTGATCTGTAATTTATGCCGCGCGCGATATACGGTACTTCGCACTTTGACGGTATTTGATGAAACATGTAGCGATTAATATAGGTTCCGCGGGCATACCAGGTTTGATTCCGTTGACACGGGTGTACTTATTACGTCGCGGGTGTATCGTACCGCGTATGATTGTGCGCCTTTTAACTTCTAATTACGTCGATCGGAAATCCCTGCATCGTGCAAACAACTCTACGAGTTGTTGCAGCAGCTGATTGTAAAGCGAGAGAATCGCGCGAAAAGCGCTTCTGTTTTTTCCTTGCCGGACTATTTTCTGTACAACTATTCAAAATTCAATCGATCATCAGGCAGCTCGCTCGTGCCGGAAACGTTCACGTTTCCAATTCGACACGCATGAACTAGCAGACAAAACCCGAGTTTATTTCTCGGATCGGCATGACGGCCGGGCGAAACGCAAACGAGATATAACAGTAATTCGCGCGCGCTACGCAAGTTCTGTATCAAAAGCGATCCTTAATCACCGTTGTCCATTACGCTCCGATCCGGGCGGTAATGAGCGAGCAAACTGCCGACTGTAGAAATAAATAGCCGTAACGATTACGCCGTGTACAATTGCGATGTGCGGCGGTGCCGCCGAGGTGATACGGGAAACGAGCAGCAACGCGTCTTTGAAAATCGTTGACTCGGCGGCACGCAATTACGCGCAAGAAAAAATTGAACGGCCGCCGAAATGCAGGCGGTCTTTCACGATCGGAGCGGCGGCGGCGGCGGCGGCGCAACGCTTGGCAGCGCTCGCTGCCTGTCATTACGCCATTCGCTCCACCGGTAATTGACAGTCTAATGACACAGTCTAGAGTTCTGGCGCTCGCCTCGCCCGGCCTCAGCCTTTTCGTACATCGTACATCACGATCTACGAAGGATCCTCATTAACGATTCGCCTTCTTTGTGCGCGATCGGCCGCTTGTCTAAACTAAACGGCCGCCGGCAGAAGTCGCGAAGTCATGACTTGTGGGTGTTCCCTGCTAATCACCGTACGTTCAGCGCGACGGGAGGAACAAGAGAGTAATGATAATTAAGTGCGTAATGAGATCAATGTAGCCGGCGCGGTGGATTTTGCATATCGGCCGTGTATGTGTAAAATCGAGATTTTAATCGACGAGCCAGAATTTTAGGTGGAAATAGCCGTACTGTAAAAATGTAACATAATAAGAAAAAAGAATTAAATTTTTAAAATGAAAGCATAGTTAAAATCAATTTTTTTCTAGGTTATTTGTAAAAATGAGTTGCATTTATTAATGGAAAAAATAAAAAGTGTTTATGTTAATGTTGTATTCTTAAATTATCATCACGAATAAAAGAGGAAAAAATTTTATATGACTATATTATAAAGAATTTACATATAACAAATACTATATATAGATCTATGATATTATTTGCCACCTGTATAGTTTTTAAAGAAAAGAGAATTGTATAGAACTTTCCCCGTCGATGTTACACTCGTTTACTCGGGACGAAGCGTGTCGAAATGATTTCCGCCGGACCAGCCGCGGCATGCGATTTTAATTTCGTTCGGTAAACTTTTGGCGCGGGGCTTGCGAGCCGACCAACAAGCCTGCTGATTAGATTGGAAAGAGGTAGATGGCCCATGAAAAACTACGAAACTACTGGCGCCACTGGATGACTTTGCAAAACCGCATTTACAAAGGACGCCGCGGAAGATTTTGAAACCGATTCCAATCGCTTGATGGTCTTACTTTCGTAAAGGAACCGACGATGGGATTTCAAATTAATCTTGTAATGGATCAAATGTATAAAATAACAGTCCCAATATTTTTTCAAACAACAAATCTTTTCACTAATGTATTCTCCAATGTCTCATATTAACCTTCGAAAAAAAAATGTGTCTTCCATATCTTTAACGGCATTCAAAGCCTGAAAATGAGCTCGGAGTGCTCGAACGGAAATAAATTACACGCTTGTTACACATTTTTGAATTTTCTCCTTGAGAAATTACTTTACAAACTGTGTGCTAAATAACAACCAAAGTTTCTTTAGCTTATTAAAGAATTAAAGTGTCGCCCCTCGACGAGGCGACGATATTCTTACGATGGGCCCGCAAAACCGGTAACAGAGGCGCATGACTCTCGAGATACTTGCTCGGGTTTTGGCCAACGATCCTCGCGTTTAACCACGTAAACAACGCCTTTGTTGGCCGCCGCGATTTCCATTTACGGATTCGACACGCGCCGGCACAAAGAACCGCGCCGCTATGCTTCCGAGACGGGGGGATCGTGATGAGGAGCTTTCTATCCGATATTCAACAATGTATAACGCGAGCATCGAAAGGTCGATCGATCGTCATGGTTCCACCTTTGTCTCTTTAGAGTCAAACTTTTAACGGCTATTCAACGGTTTTTTACATGCGGAGCCTCATCATGTAGTCAATCGCGCGTTGAAGGGCTAATATACTTCTAGTAATTATCTTTCAATAAAAATTTCCTCAGTATTTTAATAAGAAACTCGATCGAAAAAGTCGAACACTATACGACGTTCATGATAATTATTTTTAACTTTTCGATATTGCTTAAAAGAAAAACAGGCCGTCGTTTTTACAATAAACATAATATACACAATAATAAATATAATACAAAATATAATATATACAATATTAAACATAATATATACAATACGAATTTCCCGAACTTGCTCCTGTTAATATAATATGTAATATATACTATAAATGCTAACCAGAGTACTATTGATACATTTCATTTCACGGTTTAGTTATGGGCCAGTCCTGAATAAATTTTTAAATGTAAAAAAATACTAGTGTATCGCGATTGCTTGCGTCCTGATGGCGACCCATAAAATTAATTATCGTCCGCATATGTCGCGTTGTGTTTCATTTAGAAATTAGTAACGCGTCTTTCGCTTACCTTCTGTTTTGGTACCACGTTTTCACTTGCGTGTCCGTCAGCTGCAGTTTCGCCGCCAGCTCCATCCTGTCCTGCACGCTGAGGTACTTTTGCCGCTCGAAGCTCTTCTCGAGGGTCTGAAGCTGGTGATCCGTGAAAGCTGTGCGCGCCTTGCGCTGCTTCTTACTCTGCGCGGAACCCAGAGAACTCGAGGACGAGCTTTTAGGATCATCCTCTTTGCCACCTGAAATTGCAAAACTGTTGATATTGAACGTCTCCTTGCTTCCCTTCCGTCTAGTCGTGCAACTTAGCGGCTTAATAAAGTTATCTCCAAAGCGGAGAGAATACGATTCTGAGTTGAGCTTAAGAGTTACTTGAACGCTCAATGAATAACAAATTAATTTAATTACAATTATTAGTTATTTTTAGAAATTATGCATAACGAGATTTCACTTGTCGTTTAATTTTGAGCAAAATATTTTAACTAAATTTTTGTCTTACGAGATTTATATACTTCCTGAAATATACTATATATAAGTTTCACAATATTTACTAGTACAACTATTTTGCCAAAAAGATCCCCGTAAAGAATCGCCAGTCTATCAGGAATTGCGAAGTGCCAAGCTTTTGTTTTCGCGGAGGGTTGGAATCGATGCCGCTCGCGTGGATTATACGCGGTGTCGTTTTTGTCGTTGCCTACATGGCGATTGCAGCCGCCTCTCTATCAGCGAAACAGAAAGCGAGAGAGAGATAGAGAAAGAGAGAGAGAATGAGTGAGTGAGAAAGAGAGAGAGAAAGAGAGTGGGATCCTTTTGTTCTCAGTTCGACTCTCCGCGCAGCCGAGAGCCGATTGGCTGGTATCGCGGATTGGACCACGCAGCCGCGTCGAGACGCCGCAAATTATCCCCTCGATACGTCGCCGTATCCGGAGAGAGATAGAGAAAAGAGAAGGGTGGGATTCCCCGAGGAAACCGATTACACCCGATACGAGTAACACTCACACGCAGCACACAGTCGCGCGCCCGTGACCATCATCCCTCTCGAAACTCATTACATCATCGTTCTTGTCGTAGAAGAAAAGCTTGGTAAGGAACAGGTGACTTTTCAGAACAGGGAATTAATAGCAATGATCAAAAAGAGATGAATAATGAAAAAAAAAACGGGATAAGAAATTAAGCCACTCTCAAAGATTTTTAAACTTAATTGGAATATTACAAATACATATATTATTTGTTGCTTGGATTAAAGTTTAAAAAATTTTTAAAAGTGGCCAGTTTCTATAAATATTTTTTATTGTGGTTGTCTTTTCTAAAAGTTATAACTTCTAAATGTGATGTAAATTTTTAGAGCAATTTTTTTAACGTAAAAAAACTTTGTGCGTTTCGTCAGATAAATTATCCAACCCTCGAATTATCTCGCAGCGGGGGACGTGTCTTGTCGCGAGTAAATCGAGCAATCTCCCGAGAAGTTCCGATCAGAAAACCATCGAGACCTAACCTCCTGGGGGAATAAAAGCCCGCACAGGCTTCTAAAAGTATCTAAAGGCCCGTTGTCGCGAGCTCATCGATTGGAACGGTCGTGCATGGCGCGGGAGAAGCGTACCCTGGCAGGAGGTGGAACCAGAGGAGGGGGGAGATGCAGCCAGGAATAACATAGCGCCGGAAGGGAAGTGGCGGAGAGGGAGGAGGAGGAGGTCGGGAAGATAGAAAGCTCGTGGATTGAGTTAACCCGGACGAAAGCGCGGCTCTTAGCCCCCGTTTGATCGGCCAGATTCGCTCGAACGGGTCCAGAGTCTACCGCGCCATGTTGGCTACCATGGCATGTGTGCGCGCGCGCGCGCTCGCGAGCACCCCTGATTCCCTCCCTAGAAAAGGTTTGGAGGCAAGGAATCCCGTTCCTAGCCTGCGTCGGCACCACAGCTCGATTCGAGAGCTCGACTCCCGAGACTTGTCCGCGAAACGCGGAGAAAAAGGGGTGGACGCGATAAGGGGCGAGGGAGGGGAAGAACGGGGGGAGAATATAAGAGTGGAACGGTGGAAACGGAGGTTGGAAAACTAAATTTACTATGTGATACACTTAGAGCCCGGGTCCCGACCGACGTCGGAGTTCTCCTTTTGAGACACTTCCAAGACGTTAGGCGGAACTTTTCCCACCCCCAAGCTAGCCCCCTGCCCTTCCTTTGCCCAGTAACTCGAGAACCATCGCGAAACATCCATCCCTCTTTTTTCCCCCCGTCCACCCGCGCCGTTCGTCTGCGAGGCACGTAGCCCGAGGCTCAGGGCTTATCTGTGTCCGCCTCGTCCTTACGAGCGTGTTCATGCGCCACTCTTTACCCCCCAGCGTTTTCACTTTGATGCGAAATGGCGACCGCCCGCGATCGGCTTTGCGCAAAGTGGTCCTCCATCCCCGGGATTTGAAATCACGATTCGCGATCATATGCTTCCTGCGCATCGATCTCCGTGTATCAATAACGAGATAAAATTAAAACGCGAGATATGTCAGTGAATCGATGAGCGAAGTAATAGTAAATCGTGTATATACTTCAATTGTCCGGTAATAACACGTGTCACGAGTGATGCCATTAATTGTGTAATGTTCTTCAAAGCATTACACAATGGCTATTATGCTTTTCATTGGCAGCAAAAATAGAAAATTGTTGAAACGTAAAAAAAAAGTACTTCCAGGTCATTCAGTTAGCAATTCACTCTTTATAAGCGTTGCTCTCTTCCACTCGGCTTTGTAACCTAATGATTCGCTTCAACAAGAGAGATAATCGATTTTTTTTTCTCACTTATAACAATAACGCGACGTTACAAATTCCGCACATTATTCATTACACCATAAAGCCATCCAATTATCCGTCCGATAGTTGCAATATTACCCAGTGCCATCAATGTAATTACGCAGCGACATTACACATTGAAATAAACTCATCAATATGGACTTTCTTCGCGAATATAAAGGGCTCCACGACGAAGCGCGCGTCACTTATCAAACAAAACGTACGCGTCAAATCGCGCGCTCGTAACGATCAGACGAAACTTTAGCGTTAAAATGGATCTGTTCCCCGCGCGAGGCGAACAGCGATCTGAATTTGCCGGCGCGGCGGACTTCTCTTTCTCTCTCTCTCTCTCTCTCTCGCGTAGAATATTTCAGCAAAGTTCTCAAAATACTCTCAAGATGTTACCGGGAACTTCGGTCTAGCCGCTAAAGTAACTCGAGCACCTTCTTTCCTTTTGGGGACTAGGACAGCTTTCCTTATCTTTCCACATCTTTTGCCGACACGTATAGTCACCGGGTTTTATGTAGACTTGTCTATCTATGGTTATAAAACGTGTTACAACGACTTTTTACATACGTACTCTGTATGTTATTCTTCTCTAGTTCATACTCCGTAGAAACAAGTCAGTTCTCGAGGGATTTTTCAAGTAACGTGAGCTTTCGATCGTAGAAGAAATTAAGCGAAACGCTACCAGGTTTAAGGTTTCATGTATCCATGTTGTTAATATTTCATTTTATCAGAACACTGTGACAATTTCGAGAAAAAACTTTCAAGTAGATTTTGAAAAATTAGTATGATTTTAAAGAAACTAAAATTTTAATAATATATGTAGGTCATAAAAATATGTATTCTTATTTTTCGTGACAGTGGAAACGCGATGACTCAGGCAAGGTACATCTTTCCATATCCGTAGCGTCAATAGGTAAATTTATAGAGATTATAATGATTCTGATCTCCGAGAGTCGAGCGGAAAACAATATTTTAGACGTGCGTTTTCCCAACGCGTGTTACTACTGCGTGACGTGCGACAATAGCTCCGCGTTAATTAACGCTAACGCTCGCGAGGTATTCGTGTTCCATAAGTCACGACGGTAAACGTCATTTCCACTGTCAAGCGGCGAAATGTATTTTAAAGAGGTTCTCGCAAACATGGCGCCCGTAACGGATGTGCCGCGCCAGTGAAAATCATGACGTGTTCTCAAGTCGCATTATGTGAAAGAGAAAGAGCTAAGGGAGAAGGACAGGGAAGAACGGAGGAAACGAGGGGAACTTGCGTGCCACAGGCATCGCCGCGATACAATGTATGGCGCATAAAAGTGAGATTAACAGGATGTTTATCGAGCAATTATGCGCCGCTGCAATTAGTGCCAGCATGTTGCCGTCGTCGTCCACGTCGCGGTCAAATCGTTCACGTCGTCATCATTGTGGTTTATGCACCAATTGTGATTGCAATTTTCAAACGCACGAATTTTAACAAAGTCATGAAAGCGAAATAGGATCCCTAACGACATGTATTATTGGAAATAAACGTTCCCTTGCATTTTGTTTCTCGCTTACATAACTCGAGTCTTTAAATGGAGAATGCAATACAAAACAATTATTTAATAAATACAAATTGAGCAATTTTAGAAAAATGAGACATACACCAGATATTTCTGCATTTACATTTTGCGTACATATAAATATTTAAATCATATTTCTTTTTACAAAATTTCTTACAATTATCTTCCCTAGTATGCCTTCCATGCTGAAATTTTTAACGAGCTGTGTCTATATTTCTGTTGATTTCACCAACTTACATCGAAAATATTCGAGTAATCGTCAATAATGATTATTTCGCAAGCACGAACAGAGAGAGAGAGATGTAAATTTTTCTCATAAAGAAATTATACTATGGCCATTAAACATAGCGACAGGCAACTTCCCGAGCAATCGAGCACTTCGACGTCGTTACTGGGCCAAGGACTGCATGCGAAAACTTGCAGACACTGTGACGAATGCGCAGGATGTAGAGAGTGCAGCGCAAGTAGTTGCAGCCGAGGGAGTCAGCCGGACGGATCGTAAAAATGGGAATAATAAAACTTTCGCAAAGCGTTGCCTCGCACTTTATGATCTTGGCGGATGGGGTGGAAGGGTTGCTAAGGCGTAGAGTGGGAACGAGAGAAGGAAAAGCCGGAGTTTCCATTGTGCTGCGCACCCGCGATTTTATTTGCTTATTGCTTTATTTCGCGCTGAGTGCATCGCGTAAGTAACTCGCAGAAGAGAGACAGGGAGAGATAGAGAGCGAGAGAGAGAGAGAGGTTATGAACCTATATTTTTACATGTAAAGTTCATCCTTTACGAATACAAAAAATATAAATGTAGAATGTATAGATAATCGTTTACAGTAAAAAAGGAATAATAGTTGCAGTTGATCAGCGCTGCGGATGCGAATAAACATGGAGATTTCCGACGGACTTTTTCCTCTCAAAGAAACGAGCAACTAACGGCGGTTTTTTATCGAATATTAACCGCACAATATTAACCGCAATATTCTCTGCAGTTAGATAATTATTTAAGATATACGGATGGAAATAGTTTATATCTACTGTTTATATCTACTATTTATCGCAAAGTTAGAATCTTAATCAGATACGTAAGCTTATATTAATAATACCAGAAATGCTTCATCAATTTTGTGGAGTAACAGCAACTATATAGTAACAAAAGCGCTAATTCTTTAATAATATAGAATTATTACTCTCGACGATAAACGATATCGGGAGCATCTATAAGGTACATTTTGATGTTACATACAATGAATTAACAATAGAAATAATTCTATAAGCGAAATTGGTAACAAACAACAGAAAGCCCCAGAGTAACTTTTTTCACGGAAGCATCTAGGGAAGCTGTTGTGGAATTTTGCTTACAAATTCGAGTCACACCTCTTCGCTTGGCCCCGTGTCGTACGGGGTGCTCTCTTACCGTCGCCACCTACAACCCCTCGTGTCGTATACAAAGGCGGTGGCCCTCGACGGGGCAGAATCTGACCCCTCTTCTGTATTGTGTTACCGCGTCGCCACCTTTGGGGGAGAAAACACTGGGAATAATGTTATGGGGCAACGTTTTATTGCCTGCCCACTCTATTTGCAGCGATCCCACGGGGGACAAAAATTGTCGGTAAGAATTTCAAAAACAAACTACGGAATTGAGCCAAATTAGTACCTCCCATATGTCGACTTTTCGTAGTATCCTCCAAAATTGTATACTTTTATATTCTGAACGTTTTAATTTTTAATCTTAAAATACGTACAGAGGATAATATATATAAAAGATACACGAGCAATAAATTATTAATAAAGTATAGCCGTATACGAAAGATTAAATATGCAAACAAGCAATTTCTAACGATATAGATAAGTGGATAAATATTACATAATATTTTCAGATAAATAGCGGTACTAACGTAATTAATACCTCATGTTAATGAAATAGTTCTCGTCGTCGTAATATCACATATTAGAATCTATATCGGCATGTTGCGCAATCATAACAGCTCTTCGATAGCTATCGTCTCATAATTTATTTAGGGATATCATAGAGCAGAATAAGGACTGCGAGGTGTCGTGTGACAGTTTGCACGGCGATATATTGTCGCATGGAAACATTATATGGAAAAATGCAATCGAGTGTTACTGTCAGATCGTATTATATGAGCCTATATACGAGGTTACCGCGGGGTGCGTAACGCTCGTGTGTTTCTCGAATTTCACGAAGCGCATTCCGCGCAGGCGGTGAACGGAAATGCGACGATTGCATCAAGCCGCGACCGTTCGCAGAATAATTGCGAAAATGCAAAAGGGCAAATTTTCTACTTCGTAAAAATCGATTTCGCGCCAGCTCGTTTAAGATAACATTATGAACATTCATATTTATCTTTAAAATTTGAATGTTCTTTTTAATTTTTGATAGCTACGCTTATAAAACGTTAAAAATAAGGCAGATATTATAAAAAATAAAATATATAAAATATGCATTAAAATGTGCACAATGTTATAAATTAATTTTATACGTACGAAACATCTTCGTAAATATTTTTTTCAATTTCAAAAAAGTTTTTTACGCCGATCCCAAAACTCGCGTTTTTATCCTCGAGTCGGAGGATGCTCGCAATTATATCGTCAGGAGCATAATTCGAAAGTTTCTGAACCACCGCGGTATACATTAGCAATAATTACCCCGTTATTTTGAGCGAGCGCGCGGCTCGAGTCGCTTACGCGCGCATTATACGGCCGGACTTCGCTAAAGACTTCCTCACGTATGCCGCCGACAGGTGTTTACCGTCGTTGTCGGGATTCGCGCGGTTGGTTTCCACGGCGTTCGCTTAACAAGATTCTCAAATCCTCTTAAGCGCTCGGCATCCGCGTTGACAAACTTGACCTCGGTCTCTCACGAAATCGATACCGACCCGCGGAATCGCGCCGTCTCGAAAGGATAATCGTCAAATTACCAGCGAATAATCTAGTTAATTAAAACGTCCGATTCAATTACGAGGCTTAAAGCGGCTTTCGCAGCCGTTTTAGGAAGTTTCATTGCGAGTTTCGCCGCGAGACTCCTCGATCGGACAATGCGCTTCTGCGCATTGTTACCTACGTAAACGTTCGCCTCCGACGGAATAATTAATCACTCGCGCATAATCTAAGATCACCCGCTTTGTAAACACGATACCCTCCCTCCGCGCGATCGCTCGCTACGATTAGATCCATCATGACATTCTGTGCAACAACAAATCGTGACGATTGCCAAACCTCGAGTACGCTACAACGCAACGTTAAGCATTGATTTATCTTCAATATACTCTGAAGAAATGATTAGATCTTTTGTAGTTTAAGACGCATTTAGTTTACTTTTCAAAATCGGCTTTAATGAATTCTCTCCACGTATATTTTATTTATCAAGATTACAAAATAACTCGTTCAATTCTTATTGCAATTCCTATTTAATTTGCGTTATCACTTCATCTCTTATTCGAAACTCAGATAATCGTTTCCACATACGTCACTCAAAGTCTTCACTGTCCCCGGCATTTGTAGCGACTACCAGCGGCATTCCAGTTCTCGACATTGCCGTATCCGTTGAGTCTCTCTCTCTCTCTCTCTCTCTCTCTCTCTCTCTCTCTCTCTCTCTCTTTCCTCGCCTCTCGGCTCGATATTCAGATCGTGGATTAATCCCACGTGTAGATTGTGTCGTCAAAAGTCCGACAGCCGGCTTGTCGGGGCGCACGCAAAAAGGCGCGCCTTCGGATACGAAATTGCTTTCGTCTCGCGAAAGTCCCTTGCATAGAGCTAGCTAATCCGTGCCGACTTCTAAACGGTTGCCAATCATTTCCGGTTCTCGGATTAGTCGCGCGTCGAAAAGTCAGCGGGCTCGTCCGTAAGGGGCGTGAAACGGCCCCGATCCCTGGCAGGACCTTCCGGACCGATACGGAGATGACAACAATGTGAACCTGGGGACGAATGTTGGCTTCGTAAGCGGCTTACAAGCGACTCGCACACGCGCCCAAGAAATGATATTCCGCGCTGAGAAAGATCGGTTTTTTCACGCCTTTCTCAACCAGCTAGAATGGAGTGCGCGCGTTGATCCGATATTAAAATCCGTATTAAAATAAATGTATAGAGAAGAAGGTAGAAACTAGAGGTATTTTTATTATGCTTTGAACGCATGATACGAGTTTATACTCGTGTGAATTTGATACATGTTACAGTGACGTAATCACTGTATTATTTTTATAAATTATATTTATCATAGAAAATTCAAAATTTTAGCCTCTTAAATTTCTATCGTTTCTTATAACTTGATCTTCAATTTCTTAAATTATTGATTATATGTATTAGTTTTTGATTTTCGTCGACACATTTTATGATATAAGTAAAGTAAAGTTAGCATTGCGACAAATCGCAGATAACTAAAAGGAGCAATTGCAGGCAAAAAAAAAACATTGCATCCGAAGGTAGCGAAAAGACAGTTTCACTACATGACATTTTTGTATGACGATATAAAACAGATCAAATTAAACGCGGGATATACTTCCTCACATGTGTTCCGCTTCGCGATTAGAACGACATCGCTACTTCAAATTGCACTTCGCTAATATAATTCCCCGCTCATCAGTCGGACGCACGAAACGCGTGTAATTGTCGCGTAAGGACATATAACCGGGACGATAATTAGGAGCTCGCGATCCTCTAGCGAGAAGTAAACAGCTAACGAGCGATCAGCGGCGCGACGTATGATCGATGCGTAAATCCGCCGGCAATTACGTCTGGCTGTTAGTCCGATGTTAATAATTTTCTAATCAACGCCGCGTGAAAGATCGATCGTATTTGTACCGTGACGAGCCGCGGCGTCGCTCGGTCCCGCCGGTTGCGCGATGGCGGAATGTAATAATCGAGACGGGAAATTGGAATGGACGAACAAGGGGGGGGAGGGAATGGGGCTTTAACGGCGGAATAAAAGGGGGAGAGAGAGAGGGAGGGAGGGCCGCCCCATAAAAAATCGCCTGGGCCAATCTACGTGAAAGCGTGCGGCGCGGCAATTACATTGGCGTTACTCCTCCTAATTGTCCTTCATTAATAATTCTGCGACCGCGGCGCGGATGGCGTACCACGGAAGGTGGTATACCACTTACGCATTGGCGATTATGGTCGCGACGCGAGACCGACCGCGACTGATAACGCCAATAAAACGAACGCGCGTCATTAGCTCGAAAAAGAAAGGCGCATCGCCTTTTAATACACGGTTCATGCTTCACGTCGCGTTATTCACGATGAACCTTTTACAAGGTTCTTTGCATCGTGCGTCTCGATAGGCGGACTGTAGGGCTTCGTTCGTTGCGAAGAGCTGGCTTGCAATAAGCAGCTTTACACTTGTGTTTATTTATTTATAAATGTAGACTTGTTGATACTTCGTAACGTGTAGACATAGTAAAAATTGCAGATCATGTAACTAAATGACTTTCTAATGGATCTTATACTTTATACGATACGTTATGACTTTTTTTTTTATCAATATTTGTTACCAAGCAAGCATTATTTGCTGATGTACACTCTTTATAGTTATGAATTTGATTAAAAATGAATACAGTGTGCTAATAATATGTTGATAAATGTGTATCAAAAGTGGTTAATGGCTTAAGATTAACATTTTACTTATTATTTTAAAAATTACATTTTAAATATACAAATCATTATTGTAAAAAGCATGAGGCCAAAAAAAAACAAGTTATATGAAAATGTTCGTCGCCACGTGACGTGAAATATTCATTCCTCATTATGTACGCACGTTTTATTCGCCACAAAATATGAAATATTTATTTTTACAACTTAATGTAGACTTTATATAATGCTAGTTTAGCATTATATACCTAAAGAATTAATACGTTTTGTCTTTTGTCTGTTAAAGATAATCTTAAGTAATCATTGGATGTCATTGAAAGGTGATTTCTTCCAGCTAATATTCCTCAATGAATTATCATATATTGAATCCAAGGTATAATAAAAGCATAAGAGCACACATACGATCGCACGTACATATGTGTCGCACGATTCGAGCATGGTCATGAGCACGATCCGCTATAGCATGGTATATCCCTTATCGCGGGCACTTTTCCCTATATTCCCTCGTGTCACCGTAGCGAGGCAAGGACGACGATTATCGATTACCATGACGTGACTCTCGAGATTTCCAAACGCCGCGCCGGGGCTGGTCATTGGTCTTGTCCGTGAAACACTTAAGGGGAGTTATAAATAGCGACGTGGTGCAAGGTGCGAGCCGTCGCGCGGCGAGTCAATGTCGTGGAAAAATTGGCGCCTTAATAGCCCGCTGATGTTTTCACAAGGAAGGAGCGCCGGATTTAGTGCCGCGGAAGCAGTATTAGTGTTATTCCGCAGTATTCCGCTCGCCGCTTCTAATCACATCGCCGTCGTCCGCGTAATTGTCGCTAATGCGCTTCTTTGAGGAAATAAGCCGATTACGGAACAAACAGCCGGCTTTAGTCATTGTAGCGAGCGGCTTCTCGCTTGGAGCGTCGCGTTTAAAAACAAGCAGCCCGGGGAGAAAAGGAGGACGATCGGTCGGAGAGAAGTATAGCTGCGAATTAACGGAAATTGTGCCGATACGCTCGGCGCAGGTCACCTTAATAGCCCCTCCGACGAGAGTTACGAGAGAAAATACAGCCGCCGCGATCCGCGCGGCTTGTAGCGGCGCAAACGTTTATTATCGCAGTAGAAATCAAGTAGCGAATAACACTTTTCAAACAAGCATCGTATTTACATTTATACTCGCAGCTTTAGCGCACGTCGCGGAGTTATAATTCGCGCGCGTACCACGCGGGGTCTTATAGGATAATTAACGTGAAAGTTTCGCTGTAATTAAAAATCGATTCTCTCTCTAACGTTTCACTTATGTACCTCCGTTGTTGTGCGTGCGCGGACGTGACGCTTTTGCGTAATACTGGTGGCTCGAAAGTCTTACGAAATTCGGCGTCGTCCGATCAGAGACGTTACGACAACTTAGCACTTGTTCAGCCCGAGGGATTGAACTCCATAAGACAGCGGGGCACACAGGTAGAAAAGATGAATGAAACAAATGAGGGTAACATAATTAAAGCTTTCGAATGCCGAGCTCCAATTTAGAACCATTAGAATTCCTAAACGTTGTCGGGCGGACGGGCACAGCAACCCGCAGAGAGAAAGAGAGAAAAAGAGAGAGATGTTTATCTCAACGGAGATATATCTGATTCTCGAAAGAGGCGTTCTTTATGCGCACAACTAGCGACGGCCGACGTGATCTCACCGATTGGAACATCCGGTCGGACCGTGTCCCGTAAATGTCCTTGACACCTCCGTGAAAGTCCACGCGAGCGATCAGGTGGACAAACGAAATCAAAATACTCCCACATTTCGTAATAAACGTAACTACGGACTATCATTCGACTACCTTCCAAAAAAAACTGAAGTTTTGGGCTATCGACAAATAATGAAAAAAAACACGACGCTTTTTATTCCTTTATCTCTGTCTCTCCCCTTCTCCCCGTTATATATTTTAAGAATCACTTAATTACACGATAGTAAATTATATATGCCGTATATCTATAAAATATAGGAAAATAGTGCAAAACTAGATATTGTCCGTTTTCGTGAAAAATAGAAAATAAGCTCGGTAAAACTAGCAATAAAGCTGAACAGCTATTGTTTAATAAAATTGTTAAACAATTACTAATTACGTGCTTTAAATGTTTTTAAATTTTGCCACTTGAATGGATGGAGATATACAATTCTATATATATGTGACTCGTCTATTCATGTTTATCTCAATTTTTCTAACAGTATATCTGTCAAAAATGTAAGTAGCTCATTACTCCATTTCTGTAACATGACTACATCATATATCTTTCACTTAAGAGAGACTGAAATGTTCTTCAAAAAAAGTCATATACTTCGATATTGCCCCAGCTTCATCACGTCGTTATACCGAGCGACAAGCACAGTTTCGAAAGCGTGTAATAAAGTATCATTTACCATTGGACGTAACGGAAGCGCCGTCGTGGTGGCTGGCGTCGCTGTCCTCGTCTAGATTGCTATTGCTCAAGGACGTTCTGGACTGATGCCTGACACTGAGGTCCCGCGGTGTCGAGGGTGGACTTCCGGGTGGCTCCTGACTTGGCAGGCCGGATTGATGCATCTTGCTGGACGCGCCGCCCAAGATATCGGTGATCATGAACCTCGACCTCTGCGGCATCGTCGTCGAGGCATCGCCCCTTTCCAAACCGTTGTTATTGTTCAAATTGTTGTTCCGCGAGTCCAGCCCGTTGGAGAGACGTTCCACCGCTACGCCGTTCCGATCGACGATGTTCTCCAGCCGATGCGCCTCCAGGCCGGACATCCTGCTGAGATTCAGACCGTTATTGGCCACGGCGACGCCACTGAGAGCGGCCACGTGGTGGTTCTGCTGATGATGGACCGTCATCACGGTAGACGCAGATGGTTCCTTCGGGCTACGGGCACCTGCAGGTGCCTCTGTCGCCACCCCAGGACTCGCCCGGTACCTGGGAGACAGAATCTTGCCGACGGTGACGACGTAGCCTATCCCAGGAAGAAGAGATCGTGCCCTCTCACTCTATTTCAACTGCACTTCACTGTATCCTCGGTAGATCCGATTTCTGGATCACTCCTCTTTCTCTCTTGCGCGTACGATTGGCGCGTTGTTCGGCATCATTTGACGCTCAATCTCGAATTTATCGCGATCGAAAGATTGATTGTTCCGCGAGAGGGTCAGGAAACCTCTTGCGCGATTAACATTCGTGTCGAAAACATTAATACCGGGGATCTTCACGAAAGTTCGAGCTTAGAAATTTACAGATGTGTGTCTTGCGCTGTGGTGTCAGGACTTTTAATTCGTTAAAAGCCTGAGGACGATTTGAAAAATTAAGGCGAAAATCTTACAGAAAAATCTGAGGTAAATGACGCGTGAGACAGGTATTTGCGTCGTGATGCGTGTGCACCTTGCACTTCCTCCCGCTCACTCGGTCGCTCCACCTCCGCCACCACCTTCTTCCCAGGCGCAATTAAGGGGCCGCTCGGCTCGGCTCCCTGGTTAATTGCTAATTGGCCACTTAACATAATTGCCGCGCATAAGAGCGGAGCCGCCGGCCATTTCCGCTTTTCTTTTTCTCCTTTTCCTTGCTCGTTCAATTATTAATTATTTTTATATAAGACTCCTATGGCGCGTTCTCCTCTCACTTTTGCACGATTATGCGCTCGGCGTGTGTCTCGCCAATGAAGGTAGAAACAAGTTCGAGACCGCCTATCGTTCGCCAATCAATCGTTTAACCATGAAACGGACACGATATTTCAAAAGAAAAATAACATTAGCACATCCTTCGCACTAGTCTTCCAGATCACAATTGTGCCTGATGATCACTTCTATCAAAGTCCAATCAGTCCAACAACCGCCACTCGATTGGTCTATCTCGATCGCGTTTGTTTTGAAAATCTATGTTTACCCAGCTTATCACGCGTATCAAGATTAATCATTCTTACGGCGAGACTTCCGTCAACGTTTACCGATTTCGAACCGGCATTATACCATTAAAGTTTATCAACACTGTTCCTCTTTGGATTGCACTGTCACCTGACTCGTTCACGTTATTAAGATCACTTTGACAGGACCGAGCCAAATTTGGACAATTATCTGCCGACTGAATATCCGTCACAGCGAAGATTCTTCGATCAGGCAGCACCTTCCGATTCGCGAATCAGACAATCACAAGCGTGCGATTCCGGAGTAAAGGTCGGTCTGATGCCGAATCTTGATTTTCGCTGGACGAAGAATCGCTCCGATCAGTCTGCCGAGGACTGAGAACGTAGTCGTGCACACGAAACGTGCGTGTGCATCGAGTTGCCACGACTGGTCTGTCTGTACTGAGGACGGCAGGCACCTCCGGTCGTTCCTGGGCGGCCATATCGGCATTATGACACGCCTCCTGTTCTCCCCACCACTGATACCTCCAGACCAATCCCGCTCGTTGCCGTTAAGCATCCCGCCAATCCTGACCGAAGCAACCTCGGCGCCTCCGCTATGTGCCACGGCTACGCCCAAGTAATTTGAAATGTGTTTCAGCGGTAATTCGATATAAAATTGTAGTTAATATCTTTCATTATAGTCCGGACGGGGGGAAAGAGGGCGCCCAAGCTCCTCGCGCAGAAGACGACGATGGTGGGAGGCATGGGAGCAGTGGCAGGGGACTGCACGGGGAAAGGGGGGAAGGGAACGAAGCAGGGTGGAGCGGGCGGTGATACTGGCCTCCCACTTCCAGCTCGCTCTCTTCGAGATGGAACAGCGAAGCGGATCGTCGAGAGAAACGACGGGAGAGGGAACGGAGAAAGAGAGGGTCCAGCGAGACCTGGCTGGAAGGGGTGAAATGCCATCGAAACGGAGAAGGGTGGTCCCAGCTCCGCGAACTTACTCCGCGAATTTACGAATTCACGAGGACGAGCGGGCGAGCGAACGAGCGAACTCGGGGAGTCCGGGCGAGCGAGCGCGGCATTTTTTGCTACGTGAACTTTTTTTTGCGTTCCCCTGTCGTCGAAGCTCAAGAAAAGGCTCGTTAAGCATATCAAAGAAGCACGTTGATTAACCTGGGCTGTGTTACCGATGTCGTTGCAGAGTAACGTTGAACGTTAAATTGTGCAATAAAGTCAATCAGAATAATGATGTCGATATATATGCTAAACAGTGAACCAAATTAAGTAAATTACGATCTGGTAAGATAATGACTGATTCTGTAATAGATCGCGGAAATCTTTAAGCGTGACTCATATGTATCTCAGCGCAATAATGGCAATTTGTAATTGTGATTCAAAGTGAGTTTACATGATATATGTACCTATGATGAATGAATTTTTAAATCTTTCATAAAAAAATAGATATTGTGATAAAAGCGAAAGCTGTTGTAATTGTTGAAGAAGATCCAGATGGAAATCTTTTTTCACGGTCTTATATTATCTTTTCCAAAGTACTCCAATTTAAAAAAAATAATCATTTTTATGACGATCTTTGATTCACTCGAATATTGAAGGAGAAACTACTCGGATGGAAATATCTGAAATTGCAATCAAACGCTGTATAAAAATATGAGATCCCTGTAAATGCCTAGAAATGCCTGTGTAACACACAAATGCAAACACGAATGCATTGTGTAACACACACAATGCATTCGTGATGGTATACGAGTATATTGGAGCAATTATTCTGACATTAACAGAATCGAATCGAAATGAAATTAAATACGGTGGAGTTGGCAGGAATGATAGATGTATAGAAATTAGGGGTGGTGACATCATTTAATTACAGAGGGCTGTGCTTATGTGCGGTGTTTCATCTACATACGATCTCATATGGTGTACCATAAATACATAAGAAAATAATTACCCTAAAATAATAGACTGCTGAAAATTTTTTAACATTTGTCTTATTAATTAAGTAGCATATTAAGATTAAATTAAAATGGATTATAATATACAATAGTTATGTAATATATTTCAGAGATATACAATAACAAGTATTTGTAAATTTATAATTAGCACATTTTTATATAAGCTCTTATCTTTACAGTTTTATATCGCACATGCATCTATCTCACGCATCATAATCATAAACACGTAACGTAGTTTAAAATTGTTTAAATTGCGTTAACTGTTCCGCTGTCATTTAGAATTGTTTATCGATTCTAACGATAATTTTACATCGCGAATAAAAAGTCGTTTCCGTAAAATCGGTTTGCGGGACAGCTCATATTTCTGTGGAAGAAATTAACGGAGCCTGTAATGCGATCGTCAAAGCGTGACTCGACACGAAAGCCGGTGACTCGTAAGAAAATGCGCGCAGCTAATTTTTTCACCTTTTATTTTACACGCACCTTTACACGCGTTGCCCCCTTCGCGGATACGGCGAACAAGCGTGTTCGTGTTGCACGGGCCGCGCCTGAGAGGTGATGCGTTCGTACGTACATGTCTCATTAATTAAACATGAGAATTAGCAACGAGTGTCGCACCCGCGGGGCAACGAAATGAAAAGTTAATGTCGTTAAAGGGCATACTTATCGCTCAGTAATTGGCTTACTGAAGTCTCCATAGAGAGATGCGCAAATGCAATTCCAATGTGTATACAAAAATTCGATATTAATTATCATCAGAAAAAAAGGAACAATGTTTGTATTGATATATATCACAACGTCTAAATATTCTCGATGTGAGCTTATTAACGCGTAGCACAAAGTAAGGTCGATTTATGATAATATTACAGCAATCTTGATTGAAGGAATCTACATAAATATATCAATGTGTTGGATGCACGCAATTCTGAAGACTATATATATATATATATATATATAT